>NC_089784.1:47622532-47662532 GCF_040412425.1 Macrobrachium rosenbergii
AATAGATTAATGGTTGGAGGACTTACATCTAAAATAGCTTCTACATTTCTGCATCTGATACAAAACTTGGACTGAAACACTGCCTATGCTCTGTCCAAGTCAGTCGAGTTATGTTTGAATTTCACGATTTATGCAACGAATCTTGTGTGCTTCTTTCATCGATATGATAAATGTGTACATTAAAGTATTTCGCTTTTGCTTTTGAGGAGCGTCACTAATCATTATATGAAAACTGTCAACGTTTTAACCTTTTCATTGACAGAAGCACACGATTTATCGGCGCTTCATCTACACACAAAAATGGATCACAATGATTTTTATGAACTGATAAATCTATGAAAAGCTCTTAAGTTTAAAATGATCAGGTCAGACAAAAAGAACGTCATCTTCGTAATTTACAAGTTTTATGTTTGCAGGTTAATTTGTAGAGAATAAAGCCTCTCGACCATGAATAGCAAAGTTTACAAGGAAGACTTGCTGATCTCGCCTAGTAAGGTCAATGAACACAATTGAGATGATGAGAACTGTTATGCATTTAATGCACTTTTTTATCCAATACTTATTCCAAACGAAGCATTGAAGAATCATTAATTGCAAGTTTCAAAAGCTTTGATTTATCACGTCATCAGTAGCATTATAAGATTAATATTCTTGTTTTACAAAGATTGTTCTGTAAAGAGATTTTATGAACTACCTTATTTGAATTTATTCTTGACCTGTATTTTCATACAACCGCCTTTTTGAACCTTATGGCTATTATTACTGTTATATTTTGAAACTGATTTCTTACAATCTTTATATGTAATTTGACGCAATTTTCTATCACCGCAAATCTTTTTATTGATATGTTCGTGTCTCATTCTTGACCTCTGAGGTTTTTTTCTTTTCATACATACTGTATGACTTTTAACCACTACTTTAAGGATGAAAAGCGATGTTTTGAAATAGTTTTGTGGCTTTTCAGTAAAAGGAGTCTTCATTACCTGCTTCCTTTTTATTTCGACACATGTTTTGTAAATGAACCTCTATTCAGGGGGCATAGGAAACCACACTCAGCCTTTAGGGCACCGAGACTCAAATATGGTCATCAGTTCACTGACATCTTCCAGTAAGGGCAAGAATAAATATGCGATAATCAAAATAAGTTTTTGTGTTTAAGTCTTATACTGCAATAAAAATAAAATCTTCCTCAAATATTTTCTCGAATGTGTGCAATATATGAAGTATAATTCAAATGAGCATATGCGCAGATAAACAACATTTCATATTGTCTTATGCGAATGTTCTCAGACTTGCAGGGCAATCTCTCACACCAGAAAAGGAGAGCAGATCTCGCTGTTTCAAACTGAGGATAATTTCGGAGTATTATATACGATGAATGCATATAGAACATGGTGAAAGTGGTAGTTAGTGCATACGTGAATTTCAATTGTGCAGCTGCGTTCAACTGAAGCAAATCAGACAACTTTCAATAAAGTAAATAGAAATGGAACTTTTATTTCGATTGTAGGTATTGTTTGAATTTTATATCAGATGAAAAAGATATCAGAAATCTTTTCTGTTTATGTCTGGAATACCTCTTATTCTTTCGGCCTTTCCAGAATTTAATCAGTTGATTTCATAAATCTCTCTCTCTCTCTCTCTCTCTCTCTCTCTCTCTCTCTCTCTCTCTCTCTATATATATATATATATATATATATATATATATATATATATATATATATATATATATATATATATATATATATATATATATATATATATATGCAAATTACATATATACGTGATTGTGCGTAGATTTTCACTGTTATCAATACTGCTATTAACGATGAAACCTACAACTACGAACATTGTAACTAATAGTACTGGGCATATGAATGCTTTTTACCACTATTATTTTCACTGTTATTATCAGATAACCATTTTATCATTTCTGCAGGCTTGTATGTGTTTTTCTCTTACTGCCATTACTGTTATTCAAACTCAGAAATCTGTGTCATCCGGAGGCGTTTTCACTCTTCTTTTTATGTGGATGCAATGTGATTTGAATATAAAAGCTTAGCTTGAATTGTACTTACTTTGATGTTAAAGCCCAGCACTGATGGCGGGTGTTGTTCCACTAAGTGACTCAACCCTTTTGAGCATTCTGTATATATATGTATATTTTACTGATAGGAGGGGGTGTCCAGTACATTAGCCTCTCACGAGTCACAGTTTAATTCGGTTCTTGAGTGCATTAGAGGGAACTGAGGTGCTGGGTAAGTGCTTGTCTTTCTACAAATGGGCGCATGGTTATAGTTCTTATTACTTTACTCTCTCTCTCTCTCTCTCTCTCTCTCTCTCTCTCTCTCTCTCTCTCTCTCTCTCTCTCTTATATATATATATATATATATATATATATATATATATATATATATATATATATATATATATATATATATATATGTATATATATATTTACATATATATGTATATATATATATATATATATATATATATATATATATATATATATATATATATATATATATATATATATATATATATATATATATTTTTTTTTTTTATTTTTTTATTTTTTTCTTTTTCATGATATTGCCCTGCCTATGTACGTATATCCTCCTATAATTTTGACATATTTACTTTTTCATGTGTTATGTTTAATGATAATGGTTGTTGAAGTGTCATATTTAGTTTGGCATCAGATCTCAAAAGAACATGATTAAGTAACTTGATAGCATAATTTTAAAATGTTAATACAATTTTAATAGTAACGTAATTTAGAACGAATATCTTTCTTGGTAAAAGCGTAGTATGTGAACACGTGTGTGTGTCCACCAAGGCTTGTTTCATTTCAATTGTCATCAGTTCAGATAAGAGCGAGCGCTTTGTTTTAGGTTAGTGATGACAGATTGCGAAAACAAACGCCGATTCGTCCCGTACGGGCTCAAGACGAGTGATTTCATGTTGTTGCATGCGTTGGTCGAGTCACGCATGCCACTTGGAGAGAAAGAATGCGTGTCTTGATCAATTACGTCATGTTTTGTAAGATTGTGTTCAAAACGTTTTGCTGGGATGACGTAACTTTCTTCTAGAAGCTTCTCCATTGTATCTCGCACCCAAAACGCTTTAATGACGTCACTTCCCTGCTTCTAGAACTTCCCTTTTGTATCTCGCACCCAAAATGCTTTAATGACATCATGTAATTGTTTCACGTATTACTGGAATCCTAAAATCTTTTTCATTCTGATTTCTGAGACCAGTTGATTTGGTTCCCTCTCTCTCTCTCTCTCGTTCTTAGAAAGAGATTACTCTTAACGTAGTGTTTTGTGGTCACATTTTAACATTAACTTTTGAGATCTGAATTTAGCAAAGTTATTTAGTTCGTAACGGCGCCTGGTAAAAAGTGTGTATTATTAGCAATGCAGCTGCAGCAAGTGATTTACAGAGGTTTTCACAAGTTGTGTAAGGTAACGTGAAATTTTACTTATTGATACCATGGTATGATAAGTTAGGAAATTTTGAACAAGTGAAATCATTATTGATAAATGTTATGTGTATTTTTGTGTGATTTTCTATTTACAATCTCTTCATATTTTCAAATTTTTTTATGTTTGTGATATAAAATTTATTTACATAGCATTTTAAATATTTCTTGGTAATTTAACATTGCATACGTAATTAAACATTGCATATTTGATTTTGATATCTCATGTGTTAAGATTTTCTTTTTAAATCTTGAGTAATTCTTGATAGTTTAAATTTTGCTTGATTAATTTAAATTCCTGATAAAGTTTTTGTGAATTAGTTTTGTTTCATAATTTATTTCAAAAATTAATTGAGTGTTGTGTTATTTTCAAGTAATGATAAACTTTTCAGATTGTGATTTCTAATTAATTGTGAATTCTAGATATAAACTTTGAATTTAAAAATAAATTTTTGTATTTAACATTTTTAGAAAAAGTGTTTCATTTATTGATCAGCAGTGAATAGGATTGGTTGTGTGTGCATAAGGCAAAGTGATAAACATGTTTTGTTCTTTTAGTTTTGCTAAAGCGAATTAAGACCAGGGAAACAGTTAGAGTTTTTTGATGGAGTGATGCTCTTTTACTCTAGAATATTTCTAGTCTAATTTTTGATACCTCACATATTCTGATAGACTTAGTTTGATTTTTCAAGTGATTGATAAATAAGTTTTTCTTTAGGGATCACTGTTACCTTTAGAGTACTCAGTCGTAATAATGTTATGAGAGTTCAGGTATCTGGCTGAAGTGAGGTATATTTTGAATCTTGAGATTAGTTGTGTAATAACCAAGTACTTGATGAGGCAGAGAGAACAATGATAACGTTTAAGCTGTTGTTGTTGCTGGAAACAAAGATATGCTGACCGAAGTAAAAATTTCTTCCACGAACTCAAAACAGTGAGCAAGTATATCGCCCAAAGCCATAAAACCAACCATAAAATTTGGAAACTGTGGCCTCGCGATTAGCTTACTCAAGTCATGAGTCAGCTCCGCCAAAAAGCTAACATCAGCCAGCTCTATAACTCCGCCTTCAACAGGAGGCATTTTCATGGAAATTCCAGGAAATTGGGGGCTGGACAAAGTATTCTCACTTAACACCTCCAATCAAACATTCTAGGGAGGGTCTTTCCACCCCCCCTGCTAAGATCATTTTCAATCAAGTCCTCTAAGGAGGAATTTGAATCACACCCACTAAAGTCCTTCCCAATTAACTGTTTGAAGGGGAGGCCTTGCAGATAAATCCTTCCAATAGGACTGGAAGGACGTGGAGACTGCAGATAACAAGAAATCCAGGGGTTCGAGAGCCAGGAGAGGAACTGAGGAGAAGCAGATTCGAGTAAACATCCACCATGGAGAGTATGTCTCCCCTTTCCATGCTCCCCATATAGACTGAGTTAAACTATTTTTACAAGTGAATTCGTTTATATCACTTTGTAACATGTTAATTTGTACTGAACTTTTACTCAATGTTCTTTAATAGTGATATTACTAATTTAATCTATACCTTCTGGGGATCAATTACTGTTGTTACTAAAATATAGAGCCGACAAGTGCAGTTGATGATGCATATGGATAATATGTACCAAAATCGGATTAAGTAAAATAAACTGGTAATGGTTTATACAAAACAAGCGTTTGCTATTAAATGTGTTGCATTACATCAATTTAGATAAATGTAAATCTTTCTATTACTATCTATTCTTATATACAGCTTTTGAGTTTAATCAAATTGATTTAACTAGTATATATATAATATATATATATATAATATATATATATATATATTACTATATATATATATATATATATATATATATATATATATATATATATATATATATATATATATATATATCTAGTAAGTACTCCATAAGAGTGTATCCCCATCTTACGTTGATTGTGTAGACTAGGTTTAAAACACAGTCAGAGAAATTGTTTTTGCATCTTCAATGCTGTTCCATGGTTGTGACATGAGTTTATCGTCTTGAGAATAGTAAAGTTCTTCTGTAGGATTTAGACAAACTCCATAATGGGTTTTCTTTGTATTCTGGAAAGGTTTGCCAATAGAATAACAATGGTCTACAGGATGGCTTCACATGTTGATCTCTATCTAGCTTTCATACTTGCATCACAACAAGACTTGTCACTTACACACACACGAACACACACACGACCTCGTTCCAAGGATTCTCACGGCTTACGTGACAGCCCACAGCTCCGACCAAAAAGAGGACACTGAGTTTATGCTGACATATGCTGACATACTGTCTATAAAACACTACACGGATGCTTACTGATGATGTTTGCGTCTCGGTTGACCAAACTGTGATTTCACAATAGCACTCTTCTCATGTGCTTACAGAGATATATATATCAGTCCTAAGTTCACTTAATGAATGGAACTATGATTCCATTTTTTAGTATGTCATACTTAATCATGACATTTGCTCGGCCACGTAAAACACAATAGGAACGAAATCATCAAAACAGGCACTCACTAGCTAAGCATAACTACTCAGAAAGCAAAAAAAACTATACGCTTTCAATATTCATTATACTCACAGCGTGAATGAAGATTATGTAAAAATCGCATAGTAAATATTCATATAGTAAATATTGAGCTGATAAATACTGAAACAGTAAATATTGAAATAGTAAATACTGAAATAGTAAATATTGGAAATAGTATATACCGAAACATGTTTCATAGTTGTGTGCACATGATTTGGCAGATACAATGCAAAGATCAAGATTAAAAATCAATGCTTAAAATGTATCCAAAATATGTAATCATATGATGAGGTTATTTAAAGTAGATAATTATATAAACCAAATAGTTATCTGATAGATTAATCAGTACGGACAACCAGATTATGAAATGCATATCTTGACTGATCAACATGCCACTACACGTATATATATATTAGTTCATATACCCAGTATAGTTTATTAAAGAAATAAATGCCAGCCATTATATAGAGTATAGTTATATCACCAGAAATGTTCATCCCCTCCTCACATTTATTACCCCTGCAATAAAATCCTTTTCAGTCTTTCTCTGTGTAGTCGGGTTTTAATGAAAAAATGGCCAGTAATTCCATTATTGAACCCTGAACACCCACTGACTCAAATCTAATGGGGACCTACGAGTATCACCAGATTTTGCAATGGCCTCCTTAAGTTCTTGTGCTTTTTTCCAAAACGTTACGCTGACGAATACGCCTACGGATCCCAGCAACATACCAACGACAATTAACGCGTAGAGGAGAATAAAGTCGTGGTGATCAGAAGAACGGCTCACAGGAGATAGCAGGTCCAATGACGCAATAGCGTTTTCGACGGGCCTACTGTAGGGAATTGTCAGAGCTTGTAGCCTGGTGTTACCCCACGATGTGTTGATGAAGAAATTACGCCCACGGATGATCGTGACCATAGCTCGGATGAAGAGTGACGACGTTGTTGCAATGCAGCCATCATTAACGACGAACATGTGTCCCGATGCCCTAGTACCATCTGGGCAAGTGACGATGTATGGTTCCGCAGAGAAGACGAATGCCGTGCCATTCAAGAGCCTGTGACGAAACTGATTGTCGTGATACCTGACTAAACCAGCCAAACAATGTTCACGTGTATGGGGAGAGGTTCTGTCAAGTACTAAGTCCAATTCGCATGAATCCAAGGACATATTAGATACATTCCTGAATTCAAACAAATCGATCCTGCATACCACATTATCCATAACATCATGGCAATCATTTAACAGTGCTTGGTCTCTGACTACCATAAAAGTTTCCTCATTGGCGGAAACCAATACTAGAGCTGACAGGTTATTAATAATAGGTGTCGAGACGTTAGATACATACGTGGGAAAAGGCGAAATCTTATACGCTTTCCACGCGTCTGATGGGTTAAAAGGAATGTCGATTACGATCTTATCAAGGTCAACTTTAACTGTGATCAAGCTGTAATAAAATTCAACCTTATGAAAAGCTACTACTGGAACATAGCGCATCCTGTCATGAGCATTACTGATAATTTGAGTAAGATCTTTAATCGGTAACAAATGAGGAGACAACACGCATTTAGCAGCAAGTGTTATAGCTTCTACGTAATCTTTTGATTTTTCGATAAAGCTTGAAACTCTCGAGTATACATGATCAATTTTAGCATGATAATACATCAAAGTTGCTAACAAAACTTGAGTGTCATGAACCTGATTGAAACGTCGTGACTGTTCATTTACTTTACTGATTACGCTGTTCAAAGCTTGAATTTGCTTGTTTAGTTCTCCTGCTAATACCTCTTCAGATTTTCGATTTTAACCCCGTGATCGCGAAGTTTCAAACGATTTAAAATCCCTAAACCAAGACCAGCTACGGAACCAACCAAGTTTAATGTCGCTAAAACAAGTGGGTTACGCCTTTCTGTAGCGTCATGAGGTATTGGCCACATCAGCAAATCACGAGCCAAGATTTCAGCTTCGCATGTTTTATTCCTTAATTCCCAGAAAAGCATATTAATTGTGTCACTGACTTGATTAGGCGACGTTGGATCACTGCTAGATAAGTATGATTTATGCAAATCTTCAAGAGATTGAGCAAAAGAGTCAATTCTGATTTCAGAGCAAGTACTTCATTTTCGCTAGTAAAAATGGCGTTCATATTGACTTCTAAAACTATGTTACTGCCAGTTAGAAAGAAATTATTCATTTCCTCTACAATAGAACCATGATGTAAAGTTATTTCAGAACTTTTCCCAGCCACAATAAACATTGATAGGAATAGTGCGTGGTATAATTTGACAAGCTTCATGTTGGAGCCTGCAAAAAAAATAATTTGTAAATAATGTATATAAAAAAAACATTGCACCATTCAAATGGATGTATATAAAAAATTTCTCACAATAATTAATTTTTTCATAACAAACCATTGTCTTAAGCTCTCACATGAGAGATAGATACTGTTCGAACATCCGTTGTATCGGACTGATTCCGAATTTTAAGTCGGTTACCTACTAAAACTTCTATAACTGTGAAAGGACCTTCAAATTTAGGCAATAATTTCCAATTTAGCCCTTTCCTAACATAGACCTGTATATAAACTGTATCTCCTTCTTGGTAAGGCTTTGTGACCTTAGCTTTTTTATCATGTGCGTTCTTCATTAACACTTGAGCCTGTAAGAGGTTTTGATAAAGTGTTTGAAATCTACTCCGGCTAACATCTATTATATCCTTCAATGGATCTGACAAACTAGTCGTCGGTGTCAATATGTGAAAAGGTGACCTAGCAGGTATCCCGTAAACAGCTTCATGGGGAGACATACGGATTGAAGTATGATAATTGTTATTTAGGGTACTGGACACAGTGGGTATTGCAATATCCCAGTTTGGGTCCATACCGCCTATGTTTACACGCAGTATGTCTAACACCTTTCTATTAACACGTTCGACCAAACCATTAGATTCAGGATGATAGATCATCGTATTGATTTTTTTTATTTGCAGAATCTCACACAATGAGTTAAGGAAGTGATTATTGAATTCTCCTCCCGAGTCGGAGATTATCATATTTGGGATCCCATGTCTGCATATATAGCACTCATAAAACTTCCTAGCACACTCAATGGCTCTTTTACTTTTTAATGGTATTAGTTCAGTATACCGTGTAAGGGCGTCTATTATAACCAAGAGGTTTTTATTCCTCGGTCTGTCTCGTAAAAACCTGTCAATAAATCAAGGTGTACCCTTTCAAAAGGTTTGCTAGGCACAGGATAAGTTCCGAGACCTACAGGATTCTTAGTATGGCCCTTATGACGGAAACATATATCACAGTTTTTATTATATGTCCTAATATCTTTTAACATAGTAGACCAGTAAAATAATGACTTGGCCTTTGAGAGGTTATTTCAGAACCCAGGATGACAATGCAAAGGATGGTTGTGAACCATTTCAGAACGGTAGGGATTAAAGTGATAGGTACAACCACCTGGTCGTTAGTTAACTGTGTTGAACTCCTGGTTCTCCTAGCCACAGATCGGCATAGAATGTTATCCTTAACCAAGAAATATTGGTTAGTATATCTCACATATTCCTTATCATCTGTTTTCCTATTTAATGCATCTGTTATTACTCTTAATTTCTGATCTTTCATTTGTTCTTGTCGTACTGAATCTAGATTCCACTCTATATCTGTAATATTCTCTGTTGTTTGGGCTAAAGATTGACCATTTTCAATAGCAATTTTCATGACTTGCGAAGGAATTGGAATTTCTTCTAGATCAGCGAAGGGTAACGATTGAGTTGATACTGGGTTACGAGATAACGCATCTGCTATTACGTTTGCTTTACCGGGTAAATATCCAATTTTAGCTCCAAAGCCCTGGATAATCATATGCCACCTAGTTCTTTTAGAACTATGATTGAAACCTTTAAAAAAGTCAGTAAGGGGCTTATGATCAGTTAGAACCTTGACACTGTACCCATAGATTATAGATTTAAAATGTACCAACGAGTTAGCTATCGCTAAACATTCTTTATCTATTACTGCATATTTCTTCTCTGACGTTTTTAGTTTGCGAGAATAAAAGGCAATGGGAAAAAACTTGTTGTCATGCCACTGGAGTAACACACCTCCTACTCCTTGATCTGAAGCGTCGGTTGCAATAACAAATTCTTTTTAGTAAAATCAGGAAACTTAAGAATATATACAGAATTCTGATTTATTACTGTTATACTTTCCAAATTTGATGGCAGGAAGGATCTGTAAGAATTGAAGTTTTCCTTAGTATCATTAAAACACTTTTAAATAATTCGGATAAACCGACGATTGTCCTTCCTGCAGCCAGCTTTAATTAGCAATTATCTGACTAATCCATTCTTTTGTTGTTTTACGAGGGAACGTCGAGACCTGACGAAAATCAAACAGACCTAAGTTCCGAACAGAGAAAAACAGAAGTTCCTGCAGTTTTTTAGTGCAGATGATGTTTCTCTTAAGGTGTGAGGACATTTGGCCAGTGTGGATGAAGGAATTGGAAAATAAAGCAGTCATCCATATAAGCTCAGATTTTATTCCAAAGTTTACCTATTTAATTTATGCTATCTTGAGTCATTCTAGTCAACGTCCCTTATAGGCATTTACAAACGTTCCGCCGACTCCATATTTTGACTGGCAATTTATTTCAACCTGATGTTTCTGTGACTCACGACACTGTTATTCAAAGCAGTGTCAGGACGTCACCTTACTGCTATAGTGGATGATTCTGTCAAGAAACATCGTTTAAGAAGCATTAGCGTTGATTACTTCTTGCTCGGATTGACTAAGACAAAATATCATTGTTAGGTACAAAAACGATAAAATGGTAATTTGGTCTTTCTTTGAGCCTTTGTTGCTGTCATTTTATCCTCTTTCCTACCTGAAAATTATAAACAACAGTACGTTTATAGTCATTTATCTCATTTTGTATGTAACATTGATTTTTCTTCAGAAAGTGGTTCAAAGCTCTACTTAAGGAGTTAAATGTGCTTAATTGTTTGTACAAAGTGGTAAGCCAGTGTTTTGTTTTCATTGTCACAACGAGGTGTAAAATCAGTTTTAATCTCTGTAATTATGGTAAAAGGGCTTTATATTATATTTGGATAAAATTATCCAGCCTTGTTATGGTTATCTGGCTTAAATTTTTCCTGGCCTTGAATTACCTTTAAGGTAACGATTGTTAAACCCAGTGTAATTTCTTCTTGTATGTTCAGATTCTTTTATAAAGAAAATAATCATAATATCATTTTTATAACATTTACATATATCATTATTTCCATTAAAGGTATGGAACCCGATGATCCTTGAAGAGGAAGAATGCTTGAATTATGCACCATTTCATCTTTTAGGTAATAATAAAATATTAAATATTTCTGAGCCTGGCAATTTTCTTTTAACTTGACCGTGCTGATACGATGGTTATTTGCAGTTGACATTTTTCTATAGAACTTTATTCTTGCTGAACAAGAATTTAAAGTAATATTTTGTCGCTCGGCTGTAATTAATATCATAAATTACCTTAGAACTGACTAGCCGACGGTAAGTTACCGGTTGGGAATCTGGGTCCTGCTTGGGTAAAAACACTTTTTCAATAGCTCAAGACCGATGAGGGGACCCGTTGGGAACCTCCGTTCTGGGTGGGTAAATAACTTGGGAAAAGGTTTGTATTTATTGATGTATTTCCAGTTATATATGTCATTTGGAACACGAAAACAAGCAAAAATAAGTGGGAATAAATGGACAAGCACGAGCCGACAAAGGTATTGTTTCTGATATCACTACTACTGCTGATTCCAGGCCATATCACGCAAACGCTCTTACATCAGAGCTTTCGGTTCAACCAATGCCCCAAAATAAAGAGTAGATGGTAATTTTTGGCATTATTTACCCAACCAATCACGTTGCAACACACCCCAACATTACATTTCACCCAGGTGGAGAATTTTGGGGATACATAAACTCAGTTACATGTATTCCTTTTGCTCAACTGTTTTATAACCGTTTCTGCATTCGTTGTAGCTTGACACTACAACGTTTCTTCCAAAATTACTTTTCCGTTCACAAATATATTGGAGAACTTCGCAAACTGATTTTACCATAAATAACTTACAAAAATTACTTTACATTTGTCCAGACACCTGAAGCATGTATATGGGGTGTTGGGAGGAGAAAGGTCTTGCAGGACGTTTCGCTATAACTTTCTCAGTGATGTTAACAGAAACCTTTTTTACATATTTTGTAAGCCCTGTACTTGGTAACCTGCAATATTACTGCTTGCCAAGCATACGAGTTCCAGATTATTTTTAAAAATGCGGATAAGGCAGTGTTTTGAATGTCCGTGTTAAAACTGAAAGCAGAAATCACTTTTAGCACCAACTTCATCCTTCCTATTAAGTACTGTTCCGGTGCAGTTCACCAGCACAGTTCACTCATTTTCAACCCAGCATTTTGACGGAAACAACCCACTCTGAACCTCCTAAGCTAACCTGTTGAGCCTGTAACCATGAATTTGCCTCTTACCTGTCAATTGCATCAGTTATAAGGACAACATTGTACACTTGGACAACTATTGTATCTGATTGCTGGAGAGCTATATGACTGCCTGAAGGACGAAGGTTATTTGCAAACCGTCAATCACCCATGAACTTTGTGGACCCAGTAACTGGTGCACATACAAATACTATTGAGAGGAGGTGGAGGGAACTTCATGAGACAATTGCCAGGTCAATCTGTCGTTAGGTACAACTTCCCCAGTACTCCTGGCAGTAGCCCATTTTAAAACACTTTGATGACCCAAGACGTTAACTCCAATGTTTGTAAAAATTGCAAGAACTTGAATTGTATCCTCCACCCCTTTAAATGTAAGGTTCCTAAACTATCTTCTTTATTAGTAGGTAAGGTCACCTGTGTTTTGGTGTTATTAGGTTTTAGTGCTTTTCATGTAGGAGCGTTAATTATTTTTGGGTAACTGTCATTTACCACCATGTTTCTACATAACAGTCCTGGGTCACTTTAAACTTGTACCATTTTGCAGTAATTTTCTTCCTCCCCTGCTGAACATATGGCTTCTAGATCAAAAACCAAGATGGCGGGTTTGTTTACGAGATAACGCATCTACGATTACGTTTGCTTTACCGGGCAAGTCAACAGTTTGCTGTAGTTGAGGTAGCCTGTGGCAGTTGACGTTTTTCAGTGTTGCTTTGCTTGCTTTAAATGAGTTTAAACCTAATATTTGCCCGTCAGGCTAGAACCTTGTAAATTGACCCTTAGAGCTATATTTAAGTAAGGGGACCCACGACCGGTTAGTCTTCGAGGGTCAATTACGCTTTATCAGCCGACCGAAAAAAAATTTCTTCTCTGAAATTTTTAATTCAGCAGGTCATAAAAAGCTATAGAAAAACGTCAACTGCCATAGGCTACCTCACCGCTGACAGATGGGCTTAGAATTACCTATGAATTAACTCCCTTTACACCATTGATAACAAGGTGATTGTACAGTTTTTCAGCTTAGAATAGGAGCAGAACTAATTTTCTCTTTCAAGGTGTCAAAAGCGATTTGATGTTGGGATTCCCATTTAAAAATCACGTCCTTCCTTATGAGATCAGTTAAAGGAGCTGCTATTACTGAATAATCTCGGATAAACCGACAATAATAACCCGAAACCCCGAGAAATTGCTGTATGGCTTTAACATTAGTAGGAACGGGAAATTTACTAATAGCAGAGATTTTATCATGGACTACTTTAAGACCTTGGCGAGATACCATGAAACCCAAATAGACTAATTCGTCTTTAAAAAACTCACATTTAGAAATTTTTACCTTTAAATGATGTTCTCTTAACCTTTGAAGGACTATTTCTAGTTTACTTAAGTGTTCCTCCAAAGAATTGGAGAATATTATTAAATCGTCCATATAAGCATGGAGAATATTCCCTAGTAGATCTCCGAACTCTATATTGATCATTCTAGTGAACGTAATAGGGGCACAACGTAGCCCAAATGGCATACGTAGGAATTCATAGTGACCCTGAGCTGTACTAAAAGCAGTGTATGGTGTACTGTCCTTAGCTAAGGGTATCTGGTGAGCCTTTAAGTAAGTCCAAGGAAGTAAAAATTTATTCTGTCCTAATAAAGATAAAATATCATCTGTACAAGGTACTGGGAAACGATCAGGGATAGTTTGGTCGTTAAGCTTGCGAAAATTAACACAAATCCTCCAGGTTTTATCCTTTTTTGGTACTACTATCAAGGGAAAATTATAAGGGCTGTCAGATTTCTTAATAACCGCATCTTTTAACATTTTATATACCTCTACATTGATTTCATTCAGAAATTTGGCCGGTAGACGATATGAAGGTACATAAATGACTTGGTCCTTATCCTTTAAACGAATTTGATGTTCGATGACTTCCGTTTTGCCTAAAGCTCCAGTACTAGTAGAAAAAACATCACTATATTTAGATAGAAGTTAAAAAAATTTCTTGCTTATATCCCTATCTAGGATGTCTGCTTCGATTTTGCCTTTAATTATCTTTAAAAGAGATTCATCTGTTGCTGATTCAGTGGAGTTAATTTCAGCAACTGTAAGGATTCGATGTTTATATGCTTCGATATTGACAATATGCTGATTTTCATGTATTGTTAAAGCAGCATTTAAGTGATTAAAACTTCAATGTTAACCCGATGATCAGAATTTACTGTGTACAACGCTTGCGTGACTGAAAGCCCATTGATTTTTAAAGTATCAGGAAGAATTAAAACCTCTGAGCCTGGCAATTTTCTTTTAACCTTGACCGTCAGATACGATGGTGTGTCTGGCTCGATGGTTTGTGTGAACGCAGCAATGACGGGTGCCTGAGAGTTATGTTGGGTGGCTGTAACAATATCATCACTTACGAGACAGGTGACTGGTTCTTCTATGTACGTTACTTTCTCACTGACTGTCTCCTTCTGATCCAAAACAGATTTCAATGTGTGTGAAGACCGATAGAATTTCCCTTTTATAAACACTCCGTGTTTTGGGGGTGTCAAAATTACGTTATGTAATGACATTGATGGATAACCCATAATAATGACTGGGTACATACTAATATTGCTAATAATGATAAAGGTGTCCGTGAAAGTACGTTGCCCCAACCTGTATTGTATTTGAGATGTACCCACTACATCTAATTCATTATTACCTATTCCTGACAAATGAACATTGGAGCGTTCGATAGGAAATTTTGAAAATAACAGGTGATGAGTACGTAAATCCATTATGTTACGTGGACTACCTGAATCAAAAAACAAGGTGAAATGTTTGTTCTAAGCTAACTGCATGCAAAGTTGGCCTAACTTCTTCTGAGCCAATAATAGCGTGTATTTTGCAAAAATCTACGGGACCGTGCTCTGCATGTTTGGGAGACTCTACCTCAATTTCTAGAAAATTCTTGTCTTCACACATATCTTGGAGAACAGTAAATTTATTATCTGATTCAAAAAGTGATGATACCCAATATCACACTCCTCCCCCTTTAAGCTGGCTACGTGGTGTTTGTCCGCTGGCATTCTGAAAATTCACTGACGCCTGATTATGTTGAACTGCTGAGTTTGGGTTTGATTTCCCGAGGAACGATTTGAATGTGCTTGTTTCTGGCCTACATTACTGTTCTGCCTGAATTGTTTGTTCTTTCCCCATGGTATTGTTACTAGCACTTTGGGTGTTTGTGTTACTGTTTGGATTCTTTTTTCTAGCGTTGCACTGACTATACTTGTGATTTGAACTGTTATGGATTGAACAATAGCGTGTCCAACACTCATTTATCATGTGCCCTGGACGCTTACAATTAAAGCAAATGACTGCTGATGGATTATTAGTGACTAAGTTAACCTGCTGCGGTGATGAAGACGTATGATTTTTGTTTTCTTGCTTTGTAAAAGCCTGAACTAGAGAAGGATCGAGATCTGTACACTTGGACAAGTGTTTCCGAATTTGTCTATAGATATCTAATTCTGTGCTATCTGATGTTAATTTCTCATCAAAACACTTAACCAAAGGTTCAGGTAACATCACTGTTATAAGTGTCAAATAAAACAATCTGCAAAGAGATTTGGAACTGAGGTGCATATTACGATTGACCCAACTTGAGCCATCAAATTGTCCGTTATACTCTTCGAGCCTATCTCCTATCAGAGCTGCCCTATCTACCACACTGAGATTAGTCACAAATGCGACTTTTAATATGTTGCGTAAAGCAAGACCTTCATCCAATGCATCCTCACTCCCATAAATGGAACGCAGCCTGGTTTTGAAATCATCCCAAGTGACTGTTTCTTTAAAAGATATTCCCCGTAAGTATGCACCTGCGTCTCCTTTAGCATAATCTATGAAACTCTTTGCCTCCTGCAATTGTAAAGACTGATCGGTAATGGACTTTGCCGTGAGGTGTACGTCTACAGACGAAATCCAAGACTCGACACCCTGTGTCAAAAATCCATTAACACGACCTGCAAATGGTACAATTGCCGATCTAGCATTAACTAACGTCACTACAGGATTCTGTGGGGAAGCTGGGTTAGTGGGGTCGCTCCCACCTGGGGTTGGAGGAGTCATTTTCCTATTAAGTTTCCTAGCCGCACGCCTACTCTCTAAGTGATCTTGGAACCTATATGAATAAACACAGCCGCTACGTAACCTCGTATATCTATACCAGGAACGCAAGTAAATCCCATCCAAGATTCATATATTCGCTAAAAAATAACATCACCTATGAAAAATGCATCATAAAATACAATATCAATAAGTAATAAATGCACTTCCTGAAAAAGAACAGAGTTGACCACGTGTCAAGCGTAAAAAATAAAAGAGCACAAAAGAAAAAAAAAAAAAATTGAGGTATCAGGAACCGCTACTTCTGCAAGGAAAAGGCATTAATCTACGGCGCCGCTCACCTTATATCAGCAACCTGCCGCTCGAGACCTGAATCACTGGAATACGAGAATACTAACTGTTATAGATAATGGCTGTACTTAGCTTTATATTGGATTCTCGTAAGTAGGTCGACGAAGTTCCTCTGCCGTCTGACTTCCGTCTGTCTAGATACATGTCATCGGAGGGGTTCTATTGCGGATGTTGAATTTTCTTATGTTGTGGAATGTTGATTGTAGAATCTTCCAAGGAACGTTGTGGAGTGTTGATTGTGCAATGTTGCGGCATTTGAGATGCGTCACGTAGATTTGTGGAGATTCCTCTCTCTCTCTCCTGCATTGGGAAAGATGTATTTTGAAGGTCAGCTGTCTTCCTCGCTTTCTCGTTGTTGATTGTTTTCCTTCCTCTTCCAAGACGTTTTGATGCACCGAATCGTTCGTCCGATTGTGACCATGTCGTTGATGAAGATGACGTCTGTCTATTGTTGTTTAGGCATCTTGCCTAATCGGAGTTTCCGTTCCAAAAATGTAGACTCGCTGCCACGAATGCCGAAGGACCGCTGCCACCAATGTCGAAGGACCGCTGCCACCAATGTAATAGGGTACTCCGCCAGAATATCCCCATCTTACGTTTAATTGTAGAGACTGAGTTAAAACACAGTCAGAGAAATTGTTTTGCATCTTCACAAATCTTCATGGATGTGCAATGTGATTATTGTCTTGGAAATAGCAAAGTTCTTCTGTAGGATTTAGACAAACTCCATAGCGGGTTTTCTTGTATTCTAAAAAAGGTTTTTTGTACAGCAGAATACAATGGTCTACACAGGATGGCTTCCCATGTTGATCTCTATCTAAGCTTTCATACTTTTACATAGCAAGACTACGATTTACACACACACGAACACACACATGACCTCGTTCCAAGGATTCTCACAGTTTACGTGACAGCCTACAGCTCCGACCAAAAAGAGGACGCTGAGTTTATGCGGACATATGCTGACATATGCTGACATAGTGTCTCTAAAACACTACACAGGTATTTATTGATGACGTTCGCGTCTGGGTTGACCAAACTGTGATTTCACAACAGCACTCTTCTCATGTGCTACACAGATATATATTCTTCTGTTAATGGAATTATGATACCATTTTTCCTTATGTCATACTGAAATATGACACATAGGCAGATAGACAGATAGGCACAATAATATTCTGTTGGGTTTTTATTGCATTATTTGCAACTTTCACATTTGTTCTCTGGCCTTGGAACTTGAACAATAAAATGTTTAGTTACAAGTAGGGCCTCTTGTCAATATTATACTTGGAAATATCAGTTCTTTAACTATTTTCTCAATGATTTTCTTAATACCAGTATCAATCATTGCTTGAATATTTGACTGGAATCACTTAAATATGAGAGCACAACCTACAGTATTGCATATGAGTCTCAGGCTCCCCAAGGTTGACAATGTAACCGAACGAGGTTTAACACAAATAGAAACTACTGTAAAAGAATTAACACTAATTTGTTGAATTCTAGCTGATCTTAGGGCTTAATTAAAATGATTCCTGAATGCTCATGGAATGTGATGTTATTGGTAGTATCTTTTAAAATTTTTAATCTTCAATATTACATTTGTAAGGCAATTTCACAATTACCCGCTGTGACCAATTGAAAAAGGTTTTCACAGTATTCAACGTGTTCTTTTATAAATTACCCATTTATTCTGTCCAAATAAACACTCGTTTGCGATTATGATAACCTAGACAGTTCTTTAAGACTTAACCAACGATCATAACTTACTAATCCCTTATCTCTCTGGATACTTCAACATGGAAACACAGAGGGCTGTTGTTTCAACTCAGCCACCCAAACATGCAGTCTCAACGTTGCAAAAGTTGACTCGTAAGATCTGTGTGAACTACAGACGAACAAAAGTAAGTCATATATATTCATTTCACATGATTATTTGCTAAATTTATCACAAAGTTTATTCCACTAGCCAGACGACACTATTCAAGGCCCAGGGTGGGAATTTATCCTCAACTTAGGATAAACAGGCCGAAGCTACAGCTTCAATTTTTCATGAAGAGAGTCTTTTAGCAAAGCTTGTGTCGTGTGTGTGGGTGTGTTTTATAAGGGTGATTCGTTGAACTGTGGGCCTTATGCCAAAGGTTGATGAAATCCGTTCCAAAAAACGACAAATGCATGGAATCATAGCCTGTCAAATAACAATAAAATTCTACTACTGGACAGCTTAGGACGTACGAGTAAATAAGTATACATTCGGGAACTTAGTGATGAACGTTTGGCTTCTTCAATGTTTTCTGTTACAAAAGAAAGGAAAATCCTCAAAGGCTCGACAAAGGTTTTAGTACAAATTTGCACATTACCAAAGAGCACAAAAAGTCTCACCTCAGACGAGGGATTCTAACTTCGTTACTGGTCATTCCCATATTACTGCTAACCAAAAGACCCTGTGGGGAACTCTCAGTTCTCAGTCAAGCCTAAAAGACTTGAGAAAGTGTGGGGACAATTCCGTTATTAATTATGATTGTTCGCTATTTACACCTGGCACAAACTGATTTTCAGGCCATTACTGAAATCTAAAATATCACAGGACTTTGTGGCAGTACCAGATCTCTTAAAGGCCAAGAATCTTAAACGATCTTTCCCCCGTGTTCATACCGTCTGTTGAAATTGATTCTAGCTTTATATTTTCATTGGAATATTAGGAAAAGTACTCTTGTTTTGTATATAGGACATGCTGTAGGTATGAGCTCTTCTGCATGTCAGGCGCTGTATCTGAAACTAAAGGAAGAGCAAGTGCATGGCCGATCACCAACTAAAATGAAGAATTTTCAGTTTCAGTTTTGAATAGCTAACTTCTAAAGGACTCTTCAGAAAGTACGATTGTGGTACATCATTGATGTTTTGTATTCACTCATTTCAGAACTCACTGCACTTTTGACCTAATTATGGTTTACTTTAAACTTAATATTCCTTGACAGCATATTTCCAAACACCTCGAGTTTAAAAAAGAACTTTTGATAGTCTTGCAAAACAAAGTCTCTTCTTACATTATCCCTCAGAAGGATTCTTTTGAAGTTACGGCCTCCCGGGAAAAGAATTTGATGGAGAAAACTGGAAAACGTAATATCGACAGGAGCAAATCTCTTCGCAAATGTTCGCACATTGAGGTCTGGAAGGAAAATTAAATTAAATACGGATTTTTAATTATTTTCTAGCAAACGGAATCTATATTGGCTTTAAGCTCCTGTCAGTTGTTCGATGAGCCTCTAGTACTTGAGAACCGCC
This sequence comes from Macrobrachium rosenbergii, assembly GCF_040412425.1. Classification (NCBI taxonomy): domain Eukaryota; kingdom Metazoa; phylum Arthropoda; class Malacostraca; order Decapoda; family Palaemonidae; genus Macrobrachium; species Macrobrachium rosenbergii. The sequence continues at coordinate 47,642,815 of NC_089784.1, forward strand.
TTTGATGGACCCAACAAAGCCAGACAGCTTTAATTCCCATCCTTTTTTAACAAATCCGAAAGAAAGAACCATAATTAACCAGATTCAACTTGATCCACACATCTTTAGCATTCGTACAAGCTAGTCGCCCTGAGTTGACAAATGATGGAGATATATTAAATTTACTGAATATTTTGTAGGATTCTCAGCGACACATTACTGTTAATCAAATATTCCACTTAATACTCAAACCCTGGAAGGTAAAAATAACTGGCAAGATTCTATGATAATTGCAATGCTCGAAAAGGAAGTGAAATCATTTGCCCTTCCCTCTTTTTTTTGAAATGGCTTTGGATCGTGATGAGAGATTTCATGTTTTTCGGTCCTTTATCCACCTCTGAAAATATCGGTATATTCCAATTTTGCCCAACGAGATGAAATCGGAAGAGATTTGATCAGGATATTGCTTCTGGGTAACTACCAGCGTTCATGATAAATAAAATTCGTTCAATATTTTCATGGTTCATGAAAAATGTGAAATAATGTGAAAGGAATTTATTTCTGAAATTCCGGAAAACTTTTTTTCAAAACATTTTTGCTTAGAGTCATGAGATAACGCTTCCCAGGGTTTATTTCTGCCATGATTTTAACAGCCACATTTTTATATTACAGGAAAACTACAATGTTCTCTCGTCAAGTGTCACAATTTAATTCGAAGCTTTCATTGCAACAATAGCCTTTCTTCAATTTAAACACGCGTCCTGGTTATTGTATTTATATCTGCTCGCTACTTTATCAAATTCATCATAGCCTATCAAAAATTCTTAAATCTTTTCGATGGTAATTCTGAGGACGACGTTACTGCAGGATGAAACCATTTTTTTTAAACAAACCGCACTCGTAAAAATAACTATTGGGTGTGCTATATAATGGCTAAATGATACCAAATCCAAAGGCTTTAGCAGTGCTTTTTGTTATAAGTTAAATCATACGCTATTGTTTAGTGTGCCAGAAGGTTTTTACTTGAAGAGATCTGACCTCTGTCTCATGATTGGGAAACAATAATCAAAGTAAAAAATTTTACTTACTGTGTATCAATACTTACTCTTACATCATGCTAGCACAAACTATTTAAGACACGTTTACATCGTCTTCTGTATTTTGATTAATTGGTAGTGTTTCGAAACTACTACTGATACAGAAAAATAGAGCCGAGCAAAAACGTATCGTTACACTGGCTTGCAACGGAGAGACTGGCTAACAGAAAATAATGCCATGTTACTCTGCAGGGACCTTTGATTCCAAATTACCCTCTTTTTTTTTTTTTTTTTTTTTTAGTTGTCTCTGCAACCGAGGAAACAGTTGTTATTTTTTTTACTTTTATTTATATGCATTTGATGTCTGTTCAATTTCCTTTCGGCAAATACACCGAAAAGTTTTCCTGTTGCTTCTATTCAACTCGAATTCCATGACAAACTCGCATTCGTAAGGTTATCTACACAAGAAGAGAGAAGTTTACATTTCGTGTCTTTTAGTCATTGATTCCTTTTGCCTTTTTATTGTATTAATTCAATTCCATTTAATTATGCTCTTTGCTATTCTTAGAATGTGACGTCACAAAGACAGAAACCCCTTGTTGCTAATCAGCTTCTTTGCTCTCTGTGATGGCTGCGGCCTTCTTGGAAGTTTTCTTTTTTTCCGTGTCGCCTTTCATCTGGAATTCAAACAAAAGAGAGGCAAATCAAATAAACAAGAGTCACCGAATGCAAGAAGATCGTCTACGCAACACAAATTTTTTACGTAGGGTATTTTGCAGAGTGCCTTCTTAAGCCCCTAGCTGCAACCCTTTCGTTCCTTGTACTGTACCTACTTTCATATTCTCTTTCTTCCATCTTACTTTCCACCCTCTCCTAACAGTTGATTCATAGTGCAACTACTTTGAGGTTTTCCTCTTGTTACACCTTTCAAACCTTTTACTGTCAATTTCCGTTTCAGCACTGAATGACCTCATAGGTCCCAGTGCTTGGCCTTTGGCCTCAGTTCTATATTCAGTTCAATCCTACGAAGTGTTCTAATAAGGACCACGAGACGCAAGAAAACTTCAAAAACTATTCAAGTCCTACAAAGTCACAGCTTTTCATGTAGGGTTAATTGAGATATTCATTTTTAAATTTGAAAAATCAAATAATTAGCCTCGCACATTGTTTGTTAGACTTTTGTGGTCTTTTGAGGTTAGGCCTACTCATCACTTTTCCTTTTCAGAAAACTTATACCTGTTAAAATGTTTGCAACGACCGTTTTACTTTAGTTTTCTTTTCGATTGTTTAAAACGTAACTCTTTTTGCGATTGTTTAAACGTATTTATTTATTTTTTTTAAATGAACCCGCCTCTGTTGAACCTCTGTCAACTAGTTATTTTCCACTGCTAAGTAGGCAATACCATTTCAGATGAAAGTCAAAATGTTTTTTCATCTGACTGCAATGTGTAGTTACTTGAGATTTTTGTTTGTGAACCAGGTTTCCGGATTTCTTCAAGAATTGGGTCAGATTTGCTTACATTTTCTGTGAATATTTTTGTTGCAGCAGCTATGAATCTCATTTTCATTGCAGTGTTGTTTATACTTTTTGCAGAAATTCTGCATTTTTCATGCCTTTTAATACCTTGTCAAGTATTTCCATCTTTTGAGCCACACAATGTTGGTTTTTTTTTAAATGAACCTTATAGGCTAATGCCTTGTGAGCATAAGTATTGTGCCAAAAGACTGATTTTCAGGATGTTTTAACGCCTGTTGTTAAGAAACGAGCAGTTTATAGGCTGCCTTAGGGAAAGTTGATGCTGATGATGAATCTCTGTCAACTATGTCCGCATCACCTTTCCACTGCTAAGTATCCTTAAGCAGCCAATAGATAGGTTAACTATTTCAGATGTTATTTGTGCATTAAAGCAGGGGCTTACTGAAAGAGCCAATGTTCACTGTTTCACCTGATTTAATGCAGAACGAGAAACAAGTGGATTTGAAAAGTTAAATGAGAATATACGAAAATATGATGAAAGGTTTTTCGAGAATTACTGAATGTCTAAAGCTTTGTTTGATGAACTGCAGGTCAATATCTCCAGAAGAAAGATTAACAATTACACTAAGGTGAGTTTTATTATTACTTTTATTCAGACTGAAAAATGGTAATGTCAGAACTACAGTAACAAATCCAAATAGACATTATATGTGTTCTGAAAAACTAATAATTTTTAGTAAGGGAGATTGAGGAGCACTTTCAATCATCTGAAAGTCCTGTGAAGACGTGGATTTTCTAAAACAGGAGTTGCAGAGGATCCTGCAGGAGATGGTGCTATACTTTGGTTCCTGCATTAGTTGAGATGGTGCCTGCATTTTCCCTCATGGGCTCTGTAAGCTGGTCCCTGCATGGCCCCTAACTGGTATAAAATACCTTGAAGTGGTCCCTTGTAATGTAATGGTGCTTGCATATCACTGCTTGACATAGAAGCAGGATACTTTTGATAAGCATTTTGACACAAGTATTGGTAATTGACCTGGCTGTAAGTTCTGTGATTTTTTTCGTGATGCTGAAAGAAACAGCAGTTTCTATTTTCTCGATACTTGTGGGTTATTAAAAAAATAACTTTCTTCTTTCTGGCTAATGCCTTTATCACCCTTTTCCCAAAGTGATGGCTGCATGAATGCATTGAATGAATAAATCAATGTCAAACATCTTTGAAAAACAAGTTTCAGTGATGTTTTAACGCCTAGAACTGTTAATGAAAGGACGGATGCAGTTTATAGGTTGCCTTAGGGGCGGAAAGTTGATGCACCTCTTGGTTTGTGTGATGAATCATATCCAAGTGCGCTAGTGTGACATCGTCGTAAAGAAACTGTCAGAGATTATCTACAAAAATTCAAATTGTGAATGAAGAAATTTCAGACATATTCATAGGTAAGGATGTTAGTGAAAAAGCCCTAGCAAGGCCAGAGAAACAACTCAACCAGTAGACTATGATGATCAGATTCTTGACAACCCAGCCAAGACTGAGCAAGACTAGGTTCCAAATTTCGACCTACCTGTAATAACTGGCAAACAGCCTAAATCAACTTATGGGGAATTTAATGGGGAATCTGATAAATCAGAGTTGAAGACATTTTCTATATAACTTGGCTGCAGCTCTAACCTTACACAAAGGCAAATTTCTTGATATTCCATACATCATTAACGAAATTATCAAACGACTACTTGCTCTTTCACCCAAGTTTGATCCGGCTTTTAATGGTGTGTGCTATTATAAAAATGACTGCAGAGCAATAGTTCATGAAATTAAATAATATTAATTAGAACAGGTTGCAAATTGCTTTGTCATATAATCTTTTCTAAGTAGTCTTCTTCTGTCAAAAAAGGACCAGTACATAAAGTAAATAGTAATTATATCTTACCATCAATGATTTGTTTAAACCATACACAAATATCATCCACACCTTGATTCACACATCGAATCCTAAAAGCAATGTTAAAATTGAAAATACTAAAAATTTTGTAAAAACAAAGCTGTATCGCAAAGTTCCAGCAGGCCTCACTTTAAATCAGCAGTGGAAGGTCTTTGACAAACCTTTGTATAGAAGTACTGCACTTGAAAACCAGTTATCAGGCTATTCTGCCTCCTGTGTTATCTGTAAAATGTCATGGTGTAAATACTTCTCGCACTTTTAGGTGCATAAAGAATACAGGGAGGCGGAGAATTTATTTGTCTCTGCCAATTGCTAAAGAACTTAGAGGGCAAATGAACCTATCATCTACCTTTTGTGACATAACCACTTTCTTAGGAGCATCTGTGCATCAGTTTGGAGAGTGTCTGATGTCAGTGTCTATTCCAGAGGGCAAGCATCAGCAGATTGCCATGCTTACTGACTCTAATTTTGATACTGGATGCTGGATGTTGCTGTTAACATCACCATTCAAGAGAGCTCTAACTGAGCCAGTTTCGGGTATGAATGCTGAAAGTAAACCAATTGAATATTTAGCAGTAGTAGAGATGCTACAATTTATCCATGATCTTCACATGAACAAGTGCATGTTATCTCTGCTCTGAAAATACCTTGGGACCTCGTTCCTTTTGGAAGTGTAATATGTTTTATTTACCCAAAACAAGTGACGCCTATCAACTAACATGATCAAGTATCAAAATGTCTTAGACTAGAATACTGGGAGATCCTTTCTCATCAGATAGACATTCCCTCTATTCAGGTCGACTTTGTGCTCTTGGGTAAGAAATCTTATGATTCTCCATCAGAGTCCTGATTCCCTGATAGTTCTGCTGAGCAAGGCCTCAAAAGCATTTTCAGCATACTCTTTAGGTTATCAAGAGGAGTCTGATCAATTATCTCAGTACAACATTACCAGAATTTAAGAATTCAGAAAGAGATCTCCCTTGGAAGGATGACCTCATAGCGAAGGCCCTATCCACTCATAAAGTAGCTCTCTCTGTTTTTAACCAAGAGGTAAAAAATTTTTAAATAGAAGGGATTGTTGACTGCTTATCAAGAAGTCTTTCATAAACAGCTAGATGATAGAATTATTGAGAAAATAAATGTTGAACTTAAGGATTTTGAAAAGTATGTTTGGATTCCACATAGTCCTGCTTCTAATGGGTGATGCCAATGCCACCACTAAGATTTGTTTTGTATTTAGCTGTTCTCTTAAAACCAGTAATGACCCTTCACTAAATAAAGCTACTTATGCAGGGCCATGTCTGATGATTGGTTATGCTTAATGACATCAAGCAAGCCTTCTTGCAAATAATGTTAGCCAAAGAAGACAAAGACAGGTTTTGTTTCTTCATGAAGGAAGGAGTTAAGATGGAGTTTTGGCATTAATGATAGTCCTCCCATTTTAAACTGTATTATCATGCATCATGCTAATCAGTTTGGTGATGATGAGCATTCACGAGTACTCAAATAAAACTTATGTGGAGAACTTCTTCATCATTGGTAATTACTGAATTTCTCGAGAATGCATATTCAAAATCTGTCCACAGAATGAAACAAGGTGAATTTGTCCCTAAACAGGTGCAAACCTTCATTTTTTGCATAGGGATTTGCCCTGTGGACACGAGCTGCATTGGCTGTTTAACTTTCAGACAAGGTTGTTAACTGCTGATGGTAGGGGGGATGCCCTGCCCAGTTGTCAGTCTGCAGTCCACTTTGCTTTCAGCTGCCATCGTATGAAGAGATCTGTTGCACTTCTCTGACCAACTGCCCATTCACTTTCCTATGCTTTTTTTTTTTTTTTTAAATATATTATGTGATTCTTGATTTATTATGTAAATCCCTTAATCATTTAAGCTTTTCATGGAGAGGTCCCGTTCCTAAGTAACCAATTGGTTCTTAGCCACGTAAAATAATAAGTCTAATCCTTCGGGGCAGCCCTAGGAGAGCTGTTAATCAGCTCAGTGGTCTGGTAAAACTAAGGTATAATTAACTTTTAACTTTGTGAGAAAGTCTGCCCCTTGTGAGATGGGTTTGGCCTCAGTTTAATGTGAATGAAACAAATGTCCATACTGACGTTGTAAAAAACTAATTTCAAAAGAAAGACTTTTCACAAGTATGTGAGAGAGTAGTGAGAAAGTCTGCCCCTTGTGAGATGGGTTTGACTTTAGTTTAGTGTACCTGTAGGAATGTCCATATTGACACTGTGGAAAACCCAATTCCAAAAGAAAGGAGACTTTTCATAAGTATATGGGGGTGTGAGTAGTAGGCTGTGACTTTGTGAATTAACCAAATCGGAAAAGAAAGAAGACTTTTCATTTGTATGTTGGTGAGGCAGTGTTACTGGATATATATATATATATATATATATATATATATATATATATATATATATATATAGGTATATATATATATATATATATATATATATATATATATATATATATATATATATATATATATATATATATATATATATATATATATATATATATATATATATATATATATATATATATATATATATATATATATATATATATATATATATATAATCCTCATCAGTCGAATGTGAGAAATCATAGCAAGACTTGCAAAACACATATAGACACCAAGGACTAGTATTGTGGGAAGAACACGAAGTATGAGGAACTGACCACCCTTGAATCTATAATGATCAAATTGACTGTCCCTACCCTCAATCACCAATCAGCATCAACCCAACTGTTCATTGCATAGTTTGCCCTTGTTTTTAACCTCTGTGTCTGCCCCCCGTCTCTCCCTCCCCTCCTGTTCTACATTTCTTGTTAGTCTGATTTACGCTACCATTGTGGATAGGTGTTTTACGCTTCTTGCCTCTGCTTTTGGTTTTTCCCCTTGTTCTGTTTTTTAACCGCTAATATGGTGTAAATAAGTAAGTAATGTTTGTATATCTTAGGCCGTACTGACACTCAATATGGGGCCAGTGCAATGAGAGGAATGAGAGTATTGGTGTTCAGCAGTTTTGAGAGGGAGGAAAGTAGTATTAGTGAAGTAGTTGGTAAAGGTTGTTTGGGAAATGTCTGGTGGAGGTTGTAATGAAAGTAGTATAATAAAATAGGAATATTTTTTGAATATTTTGTTTGGTAAGGTAACATAAAGAAAATGGAGGAATTATAGTGAGAGGTGGAGCAGTTAAGGGGGTTCCCAAGGAGGGCAGAAGCAGAAAATGAGCAGTTAAGGTAGGAGAATGAAAACTTAAAGAAAATGAAGAAGGAAATAAAGGAATCAGTCAGGGAACAGGTGAAGGCATCAGAGAGGAAGATGGGAGAAAGGTTATACAGATAGAAAGGAAGTTTAATGCAAGATTAGGATCTGGAATCAGTAAGTGTGAGGAATGCAAGGGGCAGCAGGGATGGGAGATAGAATCGACCCCAGACCAGGAGGGTGAAGATAGCAAAACGATTGTAGGAAGGGATGATGGTGCAAAGGATAGGAAAAAGATTGTAGGAAAGGTTGAGGGTTTAAAAGATAGGAAAGAGGAGGGATGATGGTGCAAAGGATAGGAAAAAGATTGTAGGAAATGTTGAGGGTTTAAAAGATAGGAAAGAGGAGGATAGGAAGAGAGCAAAGCAAAGTAAAATCAAGAAAAGAACAGAGATAGTACACAAGTTAAGTGAGAGTAGGGACTCACTGTATACCCAGTTGAGTGAGGACTGCTGTGAATCAGGAGTGATGAAATAGATAGAAAGTTTATGTGATGATGGAGTGCAAGAGGTACAAAGAAGCACAGTGCTAAGGGAAGTACCTAAGATTAGGAAATACTGCATTTTGAGTGAGAGAGAGATAGCAGTGACCTATTCAAGGATTATGAAAGGTACGGCTTGGAAAATATTGAGATAGTAAATAGCAATAGTTGCTAGGATTCAGCAAGTTCTTAGAGGGTAAGTTGTTGTACTTTTACCAGACAATTATGAGTGTAGGGAGGCAGAGAGATGAAGTTGTGAAAGAGAGGATGATTGATCAGATGAGAAGAGTGAAAGAGGCAATAAGGTAAAAGAGGAAGAATGAATCTGAGGATGTACAGAGGGGAAAGAATGAGTGTGTCAATACGTGTCCATCGGCTTGAAACACTAGCCAGGAAAAAGTGTGGGGATAAAGACATAAACAATAATAAGATGTTGAAGAAATTTTTGGCTACCGTCCCTGATTATGTAGCAAAGTTTATGAGTGCTAAGCAGAAGGAAAAGATGAGATGGAAAAATGAACAACTGAAGTGGAATAAGGAGCTGGAGTTAGTGGAGGATTTTGAGTTTGAGAATTGCAAGACAGGAGGAATGTAAGTGAGCATGAGTGGGGAGAGTGAATGGATTTCAGGGTAAAATGGAATGTGGGTCATACTGGGGTTCAGTGGTAGGCAATCCTTTGAAAGCTATAGTTATTTTGTAATAGGGTTGAATAAGAATGGAATGAATATAAGTGGTAGGAATTCAAGGGGTATAAACCGAAGCAGTAGTAGGATTAGGAGAAACAGAAGTAAGAGTGTAACCTATGGCCAATGTATGAGCCATGATAGAAATGAATGTGACCATTAGTGTGGAAAGAAAGGTGCAGAAAGTAAAATTTCATAGGCATGGAAAAGGAGGACATATGAAGAAAGAATGTAGGTGTGCAGTAAAGCAGGACATCATGTGAGGGAGTGTACAGAGGGGGAGCCAGTCAGATGTTACGAGTGTATGAAGTTGGGACATAGTACAAGTGATTGTGAGTTGCAAGGAGCTGTGGGAGTGTGTGGATATTGTGGCAGGAATGGTCATTTTTCCCAGATATGTAAGATGCTAAGGGCTAGATGCACCACATGTGGTGCTGTAGGCCATGCTGCTGGAGTATGTAGAAAGGCAAGTCAGAGTTTGGGAGTAAGTGGAATGAATGGACCACTGAACCCAGGAAACTGAATATATAGAGGGTTTGTCGTGGTGAACCCTCAGTGGTTGAAAGTGTGCAAGTGATGAATGTGAGAGGGTTTTGTGTTCATGGGTGTAAGTTTGGTGAGAAATGTAAGTAAATGTTATAATGTTAAGATGGAATGTTGGGGAGTGGAATTGCGAGTTTTGATTGATACTAGGTGTGCTGTGAGTATCATGTACAAGAATGTGCATGAAAAGTTTCCTGGTGCAAAAGAACCTTACAGTCAGATAGGTTATGTAAGAGGGATTTGAGATTTGTAGGTACCAGTAGTTGTAAGAATTACTGGAGTGTGTGGTATAGGTGGAGCAAGCATGAATGAAGGAGTTTTATGTAAAAGATGGTGAAAATGAGCGGTATGATGTGGTGTTAGGTTATAAGTTTCTGAGAGAAAATAAGATAGTGGCACCCCCGAGGGAGGGTATGATAAAAATAAAGGGAGACAGAAGTGCTAGAAAGAAGTGGTACTTAAATGGAGATGGCAGTGTGGTAAGTAGGATAGAAGTGTATGCTGTTAGGGATGTGGAAATTCCAAGGGAAGAAGACAAGATAGTCAGTGTGGATGTGGGATGGCAACCATACATGGGACTCAGGGCAAGTAATAAATATATGTTTTTGTTGAAGGGTGATAATGCTGATTAAAAAGTAAGATAATCTTGCATATAGACAATAGGAGACTGAATATGGAGAATCCTGAGGCTGACTTTCAGGTAAATATTGATGTGAAAAAGAAAAGGTGGGGGAGTGTACATGTTGGTGATCAGTTAGGACAGATGTGTACAGTTGTGGCTGTGGATGATGAAAGGTTTGTGACTGGCTGCAGTGTAATGGTGGGAAAAAATGGAAGAAAATGAGTGGATGTATGAGGAGTTGGTGGAGAAAGTAAGTGTAGGTGAGGGTCTCATTGATCAAGACAAGAGGCAAATGTACAACATGCTATGGAGACATATTACAAACATGGGTAATAATGATTTTAAAAGGGCTAAATTGCTTGAGTCTAGAGTGATTTTGAAGGATGATACCCCATTTATCAGAGGCCTCATCATTTTTCTCTGCCGGTTGTGAAGGAGATAGAGGAGCAGTGTGGGAAATTGGAATGAGCTGGTGTAATTGAACAAAAAGGTGAATGAAGTGATTGTGAAAGATCTTTTTCCAATGTGTTAATTAATTGAATGTCCATATATTATGAATGGAATGAAAGTTTGTCCCTACACAAATACAAACCTTCCAACTTTACATAGGGTTTAGCTTGTGAACGCAAGCTGGCAGGGCCATTCAACTTTCAGATGAAGTCATTAACTACCAATGGTAGGGGGGCAAGTCCCGCCCACTCATTGGTCTGCACTCCACTTTGCTTTTGGCTGCTGTTGTCTTCTTGCGCTCTCTGCCTGACTGCCGTTTGCTTTAATTTTTTTCTGTTTTTGAAATATATGATTGTTTGTTATTGTTTGCTATATTTTTATCAATGTGCAAACCCCTAATTTACAACTTCCCAGGGAGGAACATGCCTTGCAATTACTTCCTCTCCTCCTTTGAGAATGACCCATATATGTTGTGTGTATCATGCCATATGCATGATTGTAACCAATCAAGCCCATGTAACAAGTGTCAAATCTGACCTTCTGAACATTGGTAGAAATTTACTAGGAAAAAGAAGATTGAGAAGAAAATTTCTCTAGTGTCATCGGAGTGCAATAATCCACTGGTGACACCAAAGATTCTCTCTAGTTCCTACTTGCCCCTGGCTAAACTTCCACCTGCTGTTACCACTACTAAGGGAGTGGTTTCCCCTTTGCAGTTGTCTACTGCTTTGTCAGTAGACTGAACCAAAGAGGAGAAGGCGACCAGCTTGACTACTTTCTGGCAGTCTCTTTCCATTCAGAAGGGGAGTTATCCTTGGAAGGATGCTCCTCCTTTGGGAGAAAGGTGATTGCCTTGCTTAACCCAACTTTTGTTCCAGGTGTTATGGCCCTCCCTAGGCCTCCGGAGAGAGCCAAGTGTTTCTGGTTTGATTAATCACCTGAAGGCTTCCAAAGGCCTTACTGAAGTTGCATCCAAAGTAACCATGATGACTTCAATGGTTACAGTATCCACTGGTTCGAGGGCCACCACTACGGCTCTAGTAACACCACAAATGCCTCTAGTGGTGTGCCCTCAGGTGTTGCCATCCACTTTATTTTCACTTGATGACGTCCTCCTCCACACCCTACTGTTGAAGGCCAGCCTCTGCTGGAAGAAGTCAAAGAAGAGGAATAGGAAGTCCTCATCATCATCTCCATTTTCATCTTCATTGTCGAGTGCTGTTACCTACCTTTCTACCTCTAAAGCTAGCAAGGGGAGGAAGAAGAAGGTTTCCTCACCCATCCACAAGAAGTCCCATAGGGCTTCTAGCTGCCAGCCTTCCCCCACAGAGAAGGCTTCCGGGTCTCTCGCTAATAGTACTCCCAGTACTGTGGCTCCAGTTGCTGAGCACACGAGAGCAACCACTTCCCGGGGTTCTAGTCCCTTAGAGGCTTCAGCTTATAAGAAGACTGTATCATATCTATGGGAAAGTAGATTTCGTCGCCTGCCAGGACTTTGGCCTCTGGCAGGCCGGACAAGGGTGCAAGGGATCTCTTACCTGTCCCCTACACCTCTTTGGGGTTTTCCAGGAGCCGGGGGCCAGACAGGTCTAGAGTTTGGGACCAGGACCATTCGCATTCCCATCCCAGCCTGACCACGGAAGCATACATTCCAAGTTTGGTCCTTGGTCTGGACTGTTCGTATTCTTGAGAGGTTGAGAGTTTACTAGGGAGCTCTGGCAAGCATCCCTCTCCTGCAAAGGGAGTGACTCAGGAGGACCATGACTCGAGGTTCCTATGTCCCAGGACTCAGACACCCCCGAGTTACAGAGGAACTTTGCAAGATTGTCCGTCTGATACGGCAGTAAAACAATCTCGAGGAAGAGACCTTTTGGGGACCCCAGAAGGAACATAGGGTCTTGATAGGCTTGCTTTGGTGTAGATTTGCCAAGGGGGTTTAGGATCAGGTGAATTCTCTTGTGTCTTGGCAGGAGAACTCACTTCGGTCTAGCCAATCTTACAAGATACATCCTCAGCCTCTCACTCACCAGAGGAAATACTATGTACCCTCAGAGAGGTTTTTGCCAACTAAACAGATTGACCTGGACCTGTCTCAACTGTGTCCTGGTCTGTCACTGGACCGCCTTCATGTGGAAGGAGTTCTTTCTTGTAGTTGGAGGCTGTGGCAGTGGAATCAGCTGCCATGGCATTGTTTCTGACCGTCTCCTGGACTGATTTTTGGTCTCTAGCTGTGGCCAAGATCGTATCCCCCTCTTCAGGTTCCCATACTCTGGGGGTAAGTCCATTGCCTATCTAGCCCACTGGACAACTAACCTGTGGGCAAACCTGGTACTCAAGTGAAGAGACGCTGTGTTGTCTCAAGTTACCAGGTTTGTTAGTTCAGAGTCGGCATTGGCACTCAGGAACAGACTGGTACTGGGTTACACTTCCCTTTTCCCTAGAGGGGACAGCGGACAGACTTCAAGCTGAAAATACTAGTTCACAAGGCAGTGGCCAAGACCCCAAGGTCTTTGGGTCTGGCTGGACCTTCCTCTTTGAGTCTCAGGAAGTCCCAGGTTTCCTTGGACCCTTGTAGGAACACCCAGTCTTCTTCTGCCCTTGCTGCAAAAGGAGCTCAGGCCCCTTCCTGTTCCAGGAAAGGGGCCAAGGGTAAAAAGAAGGGCAAAGGACATTAAGGGCGGCATTCCTCACCATTTGCTGCCGGTGGTGGGAAGGGGATTTCCTATTGAGCCATTAGGCAGCATGGCAGCAATACAGAATGAAGATCTGGGTAGTGGATGTCATTTGGGTAGGTTATCTAGTACCTTTTGAGTCTCCGCCATCACTCATTAACGGTCCAGTCTGGTTCCAGACCTATGTTCCTGGCTTGCCAAATGACTTTACCCTGTAGGAAGAGGTGAAGGTGATGTTGAAGAAAGGCATGTTGGAAGTCACGAATGATCTGTCTCCTCAGTTTTACAGCCATCTGTTTCTCATAGAGAAGGTGACAGGTGGTTGGAGACCTGTCATCAACCTCTCTTCTCTGAACTGGTTCATTCACCATATGCAGTTCAAGATGGAAACAGTGTGGTCAGTGCTTGAGTCCATCAGAGAGGGCGACTTCATGGTTTTGGTGGATCTGAAGAATGCATATTTTCAAATACCTGTCCATCAGTCTTCCTGTAAGTACCTCCACTTTACCCTTGGGGAGATGATGTTCCAGTTCAGGGCACTTTGTTTCAGTCTCTCAACCACTCCCCAGGTGCTCACTCTGGTGTTCACCCTTGCCTCAGCTTGGGCCCATTCAAACTTGATACATCTTCTAAGGTACCTGTACTATTGGCTAGTCCTGGTGAGATCTTTATCACAGTTGCTCCAGAACAGAGATCTACTTCTCAATTTTGTCATGACTTGTGAGTGGTGATCAATTTCTAGAAGTTCGATCTCACACCCAAGCAGAGAGTAAAGTATTTGGGCATGGTGACAGATGCAGCAGCAGTGAAAGTCTTTCCTTCAGACTTGCATATCAGCAGGTTCAGAGAGGCAGCGCAGAAGTTCCTGTCATGCCAGGAACAACTTGCTCAGAAGTGGGAAGTCATTCTCGGTCACCTGTCGTCTTTGGAGATGCTGGTCCGCCATGAGCAGTCTCACCTTTCGATCTCCAGCAAGGGATCCTCTGTTCTTCCCAATTCTTCTCTTGGAGGAAGTAAGGAAGGACTTAGCCTGCTGGCAAGACAACAGGAACCTCTTAATAGGAGTGCCATTAGGCAATCACCCTCCTGAGATGCTTCTGTTTTCTGACGTATTGAGCGAAGGATGGGGTGCACACCTGGAGGAGTTGCTGGTTTCATGTGTGTGGGACCAGAACAACAGACACCCCAACATCAATAGCCTGGACCTCAAGGGGGACTTTTTGGCATTTCAGGCGTTTCAGTATTGAGTGGTGGGGCTAGTATTCTTCCAGCTTCATACGTTGGCAGTGCAGGTGCATGAGTAGGCAGTAGCACATTCAATTGGGCTATCAGCCAGGAATATTCCAGTGACCTGGAATGTAGTGGCGGACAACCTCATTCACCAGGGTCACGTGATAGGGACAGAGTGGGCCCTACACAAAGACATAGTGGAAAGGTTGTTCGACCTTTGGGACCTCCCAATGCTAGATTTGTTTGCAACCTGGCACAACAGGAAATTGACAGTGTTTTGCTCAATTGTACTGGACCAATGGGCAGCAATGGAGGATGCCTTCCAACAATCATGGGACAATCTAGAGGACTATTCATTTTATCTGATTCGTCACGTGATCAACAGGGTCATGATCACCCCGAATCTCAGGATGACCCTGGTGGCAAATCAGTAGTGACCAACTGCCCTCTATCCATTGGATGACGAGCTTCAAAATAGTATTAATGCCTGTTTTAAGTTGGAAATGGCAGGAAGAACGAAAATTTCTCTGAGATTCAGTAATTCAGTGTCATGACCTATGAAATGAATTTGATCAAACGGAACCTTCTCATCTATTCTATCACGTCAGATATGAACGATGAAGCTCCTCTTTAAGCGTTGTTCTTGTTGATAAATAAATGTAGAAACAGCTTCAAACATAAACGAATTAAGAGCAATGAATCTACGCTATGCTAACCACGTCCTAGTCAAAAATTCCTGAGGAATATGCGACCACACAAATATAATGGAAATAGCACTAATGGACAAACGAGTCAAATCCAACCAATGTCTTTACGTAAATAACGTATTTTCCCTCCATTTACGGACATTAAAAGCTTAGGTCCCTACTTCATTCATTTTGTGAAAAGGCTCAAGGCTCTTAAGTATCTGAAAGCTGGTTATGGCATTTTTTGAGGTTTTATATCCCAAGTGAGAAACACTACGAAATTCATGCAAAAAATGTGAGGGATTGATGGTCGTTTGGAGAAGAGTAAATGCGAGTCCAGGTCGCCGGGACCATAAAAATGGAAGACATGCTGGAATGGTTGAATGTTAATGGAGGGAATCTAAAAATAAATAAGTAGGTAGATAAAGAGAAAAGGAGAGGGCCGGGGTGGAACGTTGTATATATAGCATCATCATGCATTAAGCAGGATATTCCAGTGTTTACATGAGAAAACGATTTTTTTTAACGAATTTTTTTTTAGCCCATCAAGTTTTTCCCCATGGAAGGGTTTGGCTCCAGAAAGTGCAACCTTTCTGATTTTCAGGAAATATTGTAAGAGCATGGCTGCCGGTTTTCCACCGTTCATTACATGCTTAAGGGCTGATGACAGACGTCGAATGACATTTCCTTGTGCTCATACATCCAAGTAAGGACCGGACCATCGTAATTTACCTCACTAAATGGATGAACTGTGTATTGTACATATTACTGCCGTAGGAAAAATGCCCAAAACGCAGATTTTCCAGAAGGAAAAGGTGAACTGAAGCAGAAATTACATTTAAACTTTACAGCAAAACCTAAACCTTCCATAGAGGTTACAAAGGTTGGATTCTAAATAACTTCTACCTCTGCTTCCTTAAGCAAGACAGAACAGTTTTACATATTAAAAGAAAAGTTTTGTACTTATCGAGACAAGCAAAAATTATTATTGATACAAGTTCGGTTCACTTTTTTTTTTTTATAAGATTCCCCAAGAAATGGTTAATTTATCGTTTCCACCTTGCAATGCATCTGTTATTCACTGAAATTTGTAAGCATTTGTTTTCTTGCTTCTTCCAGCCAAGTAAAAGAAGCGGACTTGAGTTACGAGTGAAAGTCAAGATCTTTGACATAGGAAGACAACCAAGAACCAATTGAACAAAGTCACCTGGAAGGAGTGAGTTTAACTAAAATACTGAATAAACATACATAGAAGGAATATATATTTGCTTCAACAGCAGACGTGAAAAATTAGAACATTACTCGTGGTGTTATATCGGCCATTTCTCGGAACGCCTTTTTGGACATAATAGAAAAATTAGGAAGAATTTCCCGGCACGTTTCAGGTCGGAGAAAAAAGTATTTGTCAACTTTTCCATTGTTTAATTGGGCTGCTCATATTAATCAGTCAACTGTATAATGTCATTAACTGAACGTGAATGAAGTATATAGTCTCAAATATGTGTGCGGGGAGAATAATTCTTCAAATAACTACACACTGCATTTCATACATATTTCCCTTCCTGATCATTGGCTCTTGTTTGAATTCCCATCAGATACACTTTTCTTATTCATCTCATGAGTTAATTGGGTTAATTGTCGCACTCGCTAATATGACTGGTGATTCGTATATGAATTAGCAGCGGAATTAAGGGAAAAAATCTAGGGACGTGATCATGATTACGTAAACCATGGTAATGTATTGCGGTAGACCTAATTGACGTATGATTACGTGATAAATTATAGGAATAGGAATAAATTAAAGGAATAGAAACAACTGAAAATAAGCAGCAAATTTGTGAGAAAAATTATAAGTGGAAGTTTTATGAATGTAGGCAAAAGGAATCTGAACTTTGTATCTCATTCCTTGTACCAGGTGTACTTTTCATTACTAATACTGCGCATCACTTCCTGACAACTCAAAAGCTAACAAAGTAAGTTAAGTTCTCTACGTGATTGTCTGTTTTCTACCTGGACTGGTGAAATGAAATATTTGTGGAAGTTCCTGGCATCATCTTCTAAGATGACAAAAAGAAATCCAGGCTAACAGTGTGGAACTTAGAGAACTAAACAACTGCAAGTAATTAAGAATAGATTCGTAGTTTTATTCATTAATTCTAAAGAATAAAGAAATATCAACAAACACTTTTTCTACTTCTCTGGTGCAAAGTAAAGTGTAGTGATTAAATTACAGATAACGTTGTATTATCCCACGGAAATATCTCTAAGGCTTTAACAGATGAACTTACAAAACTCTTGTGTAATCTACCATTAAAATTTTTATTTATTTATTTTTTTTTTTTTGCTCTCTATCCATCTGTCTGTTCATATCGCGTCATTAGTTTCGTGTTTACTTTTATTCTCAGTATTATTCTTCATCCACTTCTCCATGCAGTTGAGCACTCTGATGGAGGATTAATACAAAAAGTTTTCACACTATTCATCGTCATTTTTTCACCCTTCTCTATCCTGCACTTTCTTTGTCTTCTTCCAGCAGACCCACTTGTTAAGAACGCATATTGAATCTAGATTTACAATGACAAGATATTTCTTATTCGTTCGCACTCATAAAGTTCATCATGAATTTTTGCCTTATTTCACCTTGAATCGATTACATACCTGGGAATAGTGATATTCCCTAAGATTACATTTGCGGAGATATTTCTGTGCTCTTATCAATGGTCACGACGAATGCCCTGCACGTGGAGAAAAAATTGCCATTGCTTACGGAACGCACAAAAAAACAACGAATGGATCATTTATGCATTGATCTTTCGTGAAAATTTGACTACATCATAAATATCCTTCCGTTCTCCTATTTTTCGCCTGTCAATATCTTCAAAAGATGAAGTTATAGAACAATGTACAGTTTGGAAGAATAGGTCGGAATCTTTAAGGAGAGAGAGAGAGAGAGAGAGAGAGAGAGAGAGAGAGAGAGAGAGAGAGAGAGAGAGAGAGAGAGAGCAAACTTACAGATTCTGTTGAACAAAAAGAAAAAAGGGACAATCAAAAAATACCACTAGAAATTTATTTAAGGAAGAAGACTCGTGTCTATATATATATTATATATATATATATATATATATATATATATATATATATATATATATATATATATATATATATATATATATATATATATATACGCACACACACACATATATGTATGTATGTAAAAAACCACCCAAAAATTAAGCAGGTATGAAGTAGTAAAGCTGTTAACACGAAATTTCAATATTAATTACCTAAACATATCCAAACTCCCTTATCAGTAATCATTCTGTGACCTGTGTTTGTTAAAATTACCAACCAGTGACACAGTTCTTAACGGACATGCACTTGTTTTCCTGATAGCTAATTAGTCTCCGATATATCACCACCTGCTAATTCATTCATATATAAAACAAATAGTGTGAAATCTGTTCAGTTAACGTTGTGCAGGTTTAAACATCACGTGCATACTGACCGAGAATTACAAATGGGGTGTAAATGTAACGGAACATCAAGCAATGATCATGTTTTCCAACCCAGCACATAACTAGAAACGTTCGAAATGCAGAAAGCCCAAACATGAACTCACATGGATACGGATGTACATTTCATTCATTTTCAAAACACCGCCATTTTGTCATCCACAGGTAGGTTAGCTGTTCCTTTTAAATTGTGCTTTTCAAGTTACTGGTAGGTAAGCCTGCTTTGCTCTTTCCGCTATTATTTCCTCAACACATTAACTTCTGCGACAAATACGCACGATTATTATAGCGAGCACTTACATATAATTTGCGAGCTAGTGCTGCTAAGTCATGAACAAATTTCCTTAATACAAAGGTTAATTTTCGCATGTTCTCTACAAATTTATTTCATACCTTGGTACTTTGAGTAAAAAATACTCTGAGCAAAAAATACTTTGAGGAAAAAAATTTGATTGTGAACATGGATTAAGAGTGATTTATACTTGCGTTCGCGAGTTTGAGGATCAAACTTTCCTTAAACACTGACTCTGTTTCAGTTTAAAGCCAACCTTCAATCTCAATAGTCACTCATTACCACTTGCAAGACATGAATCACGTCTCACGCACGGTGTCTTTAGCAAATCATGATACACTTCTGGTCTTTTCTTTTGTTCAAATTAATCACAAAGAATCGTGTTTCACTATTTGTAATCGCGTTTACTGATTCATGTGTTTTATGAATACGATTGAAGTGTCCTTGGTCCTCTTCATAAATTCTGCGACCTACTGATTACAAGTCGTACGAACCATATCTGCCCATTGATTCAAATTACTTCTATAGTCTAATAATTATATCTAAGACGTTTTCGGATTTCGGGTGCTTTTTCTTATGAGATCATTATAAAAATATTATTTGTATGTGTCAGAAGGTTTTATGTGGAAACAAATAAAAAGAAATGAAAGTGTCTTCTGAAATGTTCCTATTTCCATATCTCTCAAACATGCTACAATGCGCAACCAAACTAAAGCGCTCCAGACTGTGAAACTCATGATATAAACTGTATTCGACTTGGAATGCTCAGAACGCTCGGCCATTTGTCACTTGAAATCAGATCAATGTTTCCTGCTACGATGGTTCAGAAGC
>NC_089784.1:47667532-47780032 GCF_040412425.1 Macrobrachium rosenbergii
GAATATCGGCGATAATTCAGCAGTGTGGCGATGGTCGTCCTCGAGAATCTGTGGTTACGACGTTAGGGTATACTATTGTTTGTTGGATACCGTTATTACTCCTGAGGATACTGTTCACCATTGTTTATTATTGAAGTATCATTATTATGATGGAATAAGAGTTCGAGTATGACTCGTGTTGAGCAGAAGCTCATGTTGATTGATTATGTTGATGATGTTGATGAGTTGTTCATTTTGCCTTGTTATGTTGCTGTGTAATGTTGCTATTTATATTGATAGTTTATTTTAAGAGTTTACTGATTGAGGAATTGTTAAAGTAATATAGAGTTTATGGAGGTTTGGCGTTAAAGTAACGTGGTTATTTTGAGTTATTGAGTAGAAATAATTATGGTAATGATCGTGATTGTGATTATTTTGTGTCCCCACTTTCTGAATCCTGGTCTCAATGTAAATATGTAAAAAGTAATTAGGATTAATAAGCTAGGTTTAAGGTAACCAGAGTATTTGATTACACCCTTTTCAAAGGTTTCTCTGTTCACCAGTCCACTCCAGTCCTCATTGACATAAATGACGAACCTGAAATCTTCTGGAAACGTTCCTGTGAGGTTAAATTTAATGGAATTTGTGTTACGGTTTCCTGGCGAGAGAAAGGACTATGACAATATATATATATATATATATATATATATATATATATATATATATATATATATATATATATATATATATATATATATATATATATATATATATATATATATATATATATATATAGTCACGAAGTGATCAAGCACCTGGTTATTACATAAAATAATACTAAAAAGTTACCTCACATCGACCAGATACTTGAAACCTCATAACAAAGACATTTAGATTGAATACTAAAAGGGTACAGTGATCCCATAAAACTTACTTATCTCTTGAGAAAATCAATGTAACTTTATCAAGTTATGGGTGAGGTAACAATTAATAAGTTATATCCAGACTAGTGGAAAATGGATATCACTTCAACAAACACTATAACTGTTTCTCTGGTTCTATTTTACCTAGATAAGTCTCAGGTGAACAAACAGATATATCACTTACCTTGTTCACATTCATTAATTTCTCTAATCACTGGTGGTCAAAATGAAACGCTGTGCTTTTAAAACTTTAAACAAACAAATTTATTTCTAAATTCAAAAGTTATAAGCAGAGTTCTCAATCTCAGAAAGATTTACTATTAACTGATAACAGTGTAAGATTTAAGTATTTCTTATTCAAGTTTAATTCACAAAACTCTGATTTATTAAGCAAGCAATTTGGTTAAGTAAGATTCAAACGACTAACTTTCACTCAAGTTTTAAACATATACCTGATTAATTAAACTCCACACAACTGTTCACCAAAATATTACTAACTGGAATCCAGCCAAATATTTTTTGTGAAATCTCAATAATAAGTATGCACTAACAAAATGGTAAGTAATCACCAGCAAAAAACTTTGCAATACAGTAATTATAAGATTATAGTAATATGATAACACAGACATATAAGAATGAAATATGCAAAAATGGAAATATACCAACCACCATTTCTAAGAAAAAATATGTTTAAAGATTATATCAATCTTTCAAAAGATTACCATCACTATTAAAAAAAAGGTTAAACTCACGTCTTTCTAAGACTTTCTCATAGACAACACCGCCAAGTCACAATGACATAGACAATGATATATAATTAGCAGCAAGACACATTAGAACTCACAATAAGAGATATGGTCATCTCTTATCAAAATAATAATTCTCTTTCACTTAGAACATCACTTTAACTCTTAACATAATAAAACCAGTAATCATCATATTACCTTTCCTTAGGTGGTACACCATTACACACTTTACACAATGCCTGCACAACACAAACACCTTGGATCACCTCTTACAAAATGAATACACTTCTTGGGTGAGTTTAACAAAACTTTTACAAACAATAAAGCAATCAGTAACCCATATACATGTATGGAGTTATTGAGAGAGAGAGAGAGAGAGAGAGAGAGAGAGAGAGAGAGAGAGAGAGAGAGAGAGAGAGAGAGAGAGAGAGAGAGAGAAATGCTTATCCCAGGGACCCCTTTTGCTGGCTGACTGTCTCTGGAACAGCACTACTCTTATAACTCCAAACAATCTCAGAATACATGATAAATAAAGTATACATACATTATACATACAAGTATACATGCGTGGTATACATACAGGACCTCCAAGGCCCAGAAGGAAACATGCCAGGGCTCTTATCTCTATGATGGACATTTCCTGTTCAGGGTTAAGCAGAAAAGGTATTTTGGACCAAATTCGCTCACTCATTTTCTCTTTCTCAGATTATGAAAAAGAATAAGCACAGACACAGATAACAAACAAGTAACAGGCAATTCGCCGATTGGCTGACAGCTCGTCATGATAAGTCAAAGGGGCTCTTTGCCTTCACCCACACACTTGAGTAAAGACAGGAAACGGGCTAAGTGATAAAGGTTCCAAAAATATTTCTCTCTCTCTCTACAGGACGCTAAGAATTCGAGTTAATAACACTCAGTATATTATACTACACAACATTTTAAACAAATGGGAAAAACATGTCAAGACATTTTAAGATTACAAGATACACAATTTATCTGTAAGAAAAGAAATTTCAAAATCATATTATTACAATAAATGACGAATGTGCAAGCAAAACCTCAAAATTTTTAAAGGGATACATATAAAATTTGTAGAATGGTTTTATATTATAATACCTTATAATATATATATATATATATATATATATATATATATATATATATATATATATATATATATATATATATATATATATATATATTCTTATTTTTTTAATATTAAGCTAAGAAAGAATGTTAAAACCAGAGAGTAATCAGCGTGCAAGTGAGGACATAGAACAAATGACTTTGCCTCATGAAAATGAGTGCCGTGGTGCAATTTAAAGTTTTTGAAGAGTTTGCCGAACAGATATATTCACATTCTCTCTCTCTCTCTCTCTCTCTCTCTCTCTCTCTCTCTCTCTCTTATCATTGAAGTACCTTATAGCTGGTAAACTCACGGAGATGTGGCTAAAAGACCAAAGAAAAAGCAAAGTAATCAATAAGCAACAAAGGTAGAAAAATTTGGACGGAAATATACGCCAGAAATATAACCCCGATCCAAGAAAATTAGCGTCGGGGTCCTATTGACATATTCTGTGTTTAGACTTTCCTCTTCTACAACTACGCAAAGAGGACCAAGGTCAATATCTACTTGATGTTATTGGAATGTTCAGGATTGTAAGTAACCCACAACAACAGAGGCAAAATTTCGGTCTAAGAGTTTTTAGGCAGCTCGAATTCTCTCATATCCTGAATTCTGCCGGACTAACGAACAAAGTGGGAGATTTTCATCTGACGCCGAGTATCAAAGAGGCCCTCTCAAAGGACATTCAAATTCTGAATTTAGGATGAACTGGTCATGTGAAATGCACAAGCCGAGTCAGTGGGCCCTTCCAAAAGCAACAGATTATAACATTGATGATATGGTTTTCTTGATATTTTAGTGTTTCGAGAAGGTTTGACAACTTAACCTCTTCAGATAGATCACTAATATTGTCACGGGCTCATTGATACTACACTCCTTGTTACGCTGTAATAAGATAATTCGTATTATAAGATTAATGCGTATACAAATTATGCATTTTCAGAAAAGATTATATTTGACATCAGGTAGGCTTTCTCTTGCAGAGGACCTATTTTGATATTCAGTTCAAATTTGTTTGTCCAGAAGCCATGAATTTGAAATACACTTTCATAATAACTTTGCCTGCATACATTCAAGCTTGTTTCACGTATGCGCGTGCGCGTTCATGCGTGTGTGTGTGTGTGTGTGTGTGTGTGAGAGAGAGAGAGAGAGAGAGAGAGAGAGAGAGAGAAAGAGAGAGAGAGAATATATAGGAAAGGAAACTTGCCATATACTTTATCGACAATATTCTACCAAATTATCAGAATAAAAGGCCCTTCTATGAACCTCTTAACACTGAATTGAGGAAGGTTGATATTATCTTAGGTAGAAAACATATTATATATAAAAATGAATTGTTACTGAATCGTCTTGAGCAATAAGCACCAAAACCTTCTTACAGAAAAAAGGAAGCATAACACATGCATTGTAAATGGAATTCCAAGCCGAATACCCCATCATATCAATTACGTTATTAACTGCTTAATATTTTTATGCATAACGGGTATTACTGTAAAATATTTGTGCTTTTGAAGTGGAGTTTTTTGAAGGGGTGGGAGGCAATGCTGAAAGAACATTCAAATATCAAAGCAGATAGGTTTTTAGGCTTTAACGGGTCGTTATTTACTTACTGATCGAAAATAAATAAGTATTTTCACTGTTTTCTACACACACACACACACACACACACACACACACACACACAATTATATATATATATATATATATATATATATATATATATATATATATATATATATATATATATATATATATATATATATATATATATATATATATTTTATAAATATTTACGCTGTTCATGCCCTCGAACATTTAGGGATAGAAATATCAGCCTGACTGAGACAGGAAATTGCTTTGTCCCACGCTAGTGCATCTTCAGTTCAAACCTTAACGTCCGTTGGAGAACGGGATAGGTAAGTTAGGCCTTTTACCCTATAGGAAAATTTCCTATCAGCCTTAAGAATAGGTGGTCCTAAGGTCCCTTTTTCCTTCCTACCTGTCTCTTGGCGAATGTTTTTAACAAGAACGTGGACCTGGGGTGACTGTTTTGACCTAGGCTCGGTCAGGGAACGACAGAGAGAACCAAGCTGGAGAGATAACACGTCCAGTTGGACCTCTTCCCCTTTCTTTTGTCTATTATTCTATTAGTGAAGTGAAGAAACAATTGCAAGAACTCCACGTCGGTCGTTGATGCGCACAACGTTCGTCCTAAGGTACAGTCGCTTTTTTGTTCAAAAACTTCGCCCATTCTTTTATCCTTTGTTTTCTGTATTTCAAATTTCCTTTGTTCCCCTTCAGCCACCACTTACGGTATATGTGTTCACGAAGTCTAGATTAAGCCAAATTATTATGTTGTTAGCTTCAACCCCATTATTCCAGTAAAATACCTAGGATTTAGGTAAGCAAAATCAGGTTAAATCTCGATGCTTTGTATGCCTCGCGTCCGAATGTTTGGAAGAACTGCTATGTTTAAAATCAAATTCATCTCAAATATTCTTTGTTAAGGTTAATAACCCTTAACTGGCGACCTTTGGCTAATTAACGTCTGTCTTTGAGGTTAACTTTTGGCTTCAAGTGACAGGTTACGTGTAATCTTGGTTTGCAGGCCGTAAAAATTACGTAAATTGAATAATACATGATCAACCAAGACTCTCACACGTAACATTGGCGACCTTATCATAGAATCTAAAGTACATTTTAGAGAAAGAATCTGGAGAAAAGGAAATTAAAATTACATTAATTCCAAAAAATAAAAGTCAGATATCGAACTCCATTTCATTCTTCCAAACAAGGAACGAGGCATAATAATAAGCAGTAAAGAGAATAGTATAACAAGTGTAGCGAGAATTAGCGTAGGAAAGGGTGCGTCGAGAACAGAGCGAGTCACAATTTGTAACGGTTAAGACAAGGGCATTTTACCGCGTTCGGCGTTCGAGAAGTCGTTCAGTAACGAATCGTAAGACCGAAAAAAGCGGAGCCCATTTCATGTACACAAAGTAATGTAGTAATCGCGTCGGCAATTCCGATCGTTATTGTTTGCATATAGCGGGAATCATTCAAAAACCGTGTCAGTGAAGTAGCAAACGAACTGAAATAGTAATTTTATAAAGGTACATTTTCAACAAAGTAAATTTACGCAGGCAAAATCAGCATCTCTCTTTCCATTCTTTGTTTAATTCCGGGTGAGGAATACGATAACAAAAGACACAAAGTTGTTTGGTAATTTAGTTTTCCATCCGTAACGTAAAACGCTATGCATGATTGGTATATTTAAAGTAAAATCTGGATACCTGCATTTGTTTCGTTGTTTTGGATTTGGTGCAAAAAGAAAATAACCGCCATTTTGATTCCTCCGCTGTGTCTGCGCTGGTATTCAGAATTGTTGAACTGTTGGTGAGAGGAACCGCCATTTGACGTTTTCAATCGCCAAGGTTTGAAATTTAGGCCTAACGGGACCTTGGCCGCCATCTCAAAGACCTTGTTATTGTGACCTCTGCCCGAGACACTCTGGGGGCATTTCTTTTTTTTTGTTTTCGTAGCTAACCCACCTCCTAATATCTTAGCTAAAAAAAAAACCAAAAGATAATTTAGGCAGGAAAGTTAGGCCTTAGTTAGAGTAATAACAAGTTCCTATACGAATACCTACTATAAAATCATATAAAGAAAATTTAAAATTTTTACGATAAACTTTTTGTGACGTCGGCCCCGGGAAAATTAAGATAATAAAGTAATCCCTAAGGAAGCCAAGACGACGCATCTATATCATTTTATTAAGATCCATGCCATTGTGCATGTATAAAATCTTTGTTTACATGTTCTCAAGCAGCAAGAAATTAGCTGATTGAAAATCTCTCTCTCTCTCTCTCTCTCTCGTCATTCAAGTAAGCATTCCTAACCTAAGTGTACGTGACCTCTTCAAAGAAAGAACGGCCGACACTAGGCTAATTAATTCTGAATACAATAAGCCAAATAAAAGAAAACACCTCTGTCCCACAATAGATGAGGACAAGTTAAGAGTAATTACAATACAGTGATAAACTGTCGGTCACGAGTGAGGCCTGCTATCCAGACCGAAGCAAACAGTAGTTTTCACCCTCTGAAAAAAAGAAGGCCAGCACTGGGGCCGGTACTGGGACCAGCCACTCACGAGGATCTTTAAGAAAAAAAAAAAAAAACCAAATTCACTTTATTCCACAGTGCCAATAATTTGCAGCACTCATCACTTGAATAGCTTACTTCTCTCTCTCTCTTTTTTACCTTTTACTTTCCCTCTCATTCGATTGTTGCACTCTGCAGGGGTGTAGAGGTGCCTTTCCTCCCATATAGCCTAGTTGGACTCCAGTAGAGGGTCCCTAGGGAACACATTGGCACCATAAGTGCCACCAAGCAAGAATCCAGAAAATAAATAAAACAAAACCAAAAGGAACACAGAAGAGAAAGTTCTTCTGGAACCTAACCTGCACCAGTGCCTAGGGATACTGAGTGCCACCAGTGTGACCTGTACACTGCACACCCAAACTACAGTGCCACCTTTTGAAAGGGTGCCACGTCATTGAAGAGACACTTCCTCGCTGCCCAAGCACGCCCACTCAACCTGGTTAGACGCCCTTCCCCACCAGAACCATGGCAGCAGAGCATTATAAAACTTTCCTGGGGCTGGGGACGGCGGCAGGTCTCACCATCTCTGAACTTACCACCTGGGTTAAGGAGCAAGTGGACGACTTGGCCAAGCGGGAGAAGGAAGAAAGACTCGAGCAGAGGAAGTATGAAGCCGAGCAGAGGAAGTATGAAGAAAAGAACGAAGGGTGTATGAAGCCTGCAAAAAACTCAAAATTTTTAAAGGAGACATATAAAATTTGTAGAATGGTTTTATATCATAATAGTCCTAATATCAAACGCTATATATATCATATATATCCCCATATGAGGATATATATATATAGGATATATATATATATATATATAGCATATAGACGGAGAGAGCCTTATTTTTTAATATATAAGGGAAAAAAGAATGTTGGAAAAAGAGCCAGAGAGTAATCAGCGTGGAAGTTTAAGGAGTCATAGAACAAATGACTTTGCCTAACTTCCAGAAAAATGAAAATGAGTGCCGTGGTGCAATTTAAAGAATTTGAAAAGTTTGCTGGTTCGAACAGATATATTCACTCTTTCAATCGACCATGCTCTCTTTCTCAATGTCTCTTATCATCTGAAAAACAGCCCTCCATAGCTTATGGTAAACTCACGGCTGATGTGGCTAAAAGACACAAAGAAAATCCTCCGCAAACTCCACCCCAAGTATGGACTGCCTAGCAAGACCCTAAGCAACATTGCAAGAAGGGGGGCCATGGTAGAAAAATTTGGACGGAAATATACGCCAGAACTATCCCGAACACCTGATCCTCCAAAATTAGCAGGCCACCGGTCCTATTGACATATTCTGTGTTTAGACTTTGCCTCTGTCCACAACCTACCAAAGAGGTCAACCTAATCAGCACTTCATTTTCTACTTGATGTTATTGGAATGTTCCAGGGATTGTAAACCCAGTAACCCACAACAACAGAGCCTGCCAAATTTCCGGTCTAAGAGTTTTTAAACAGGCAGCATTAGAATTCTCTCATATCCTGAATTCGGTGCCACAGGACTAACAACGCGTGGGAAATGAAGGGAGATTTTCATCTGACGCCGAGTATCAACTCCAGAGGCCCCTCTCAAAGGACATTCAAATTTGAATTTAGGATGAACTGGTCATCTTCCAATCGTGAAATGCACAAGCCAAGAGCCACGGAGGCCTTCCAAAAGCAACAGATTATAACATTGATGATATGGTTTTCTTTGATGACATTTTAGTGTTTCGAGCTTTGGCAACTTAACCTCTCCAAGATAGATCAGAATATTGTCACGGGCTCAAGAGACTTCACTCCTTGTTACGCTGTAATAAGATAAACAAATGTATAAGATTAATGCCTGCACAAATTCCCTGCCGCCCCCAAGTTCAGAAAGATTATATTTGACCCTCAGGCATGGCTTTCTCCTCAACCTGCTCAGGCCACTTCATTTCACTATTCAGTTCAAATTTGTTTGTCCAGAAGAAGAATTTGAAAAGGCACTTGCATAATCACTTTTGAACCACTGCAGATACATTCAACATTCCAGGTTTCATCTTTATCGCGCGTGTGAGCCTTCATGCCCAGAAACTTAGTAAATTTTTGTGTGTGTGTGTGTGTGTGAGATGAGAGAAGAGAGAGAACTGGCATCCCCATGAGAGAGAGAGAGAGAGAGAGAGAATATATAGGAAAGTCCTTCCAGCTTAGCCACGCTACTTTATCACAATATTCTACCTTATCAGAATAAAAGGCCCAGACTATGAAGGCCTCTTAACACTGAATTGAAGAAGGGTTGATATCATCTTAGGTAGAAAACATAAGTTATATATAAAATGAATTGTTACTGAATCGTCTTGGCCCCTGCAATAAGCACCAAAACCTTTTCCCTTTCAGAAAAAGGAAGGAAGAATAACACATGCATTGTAAAAAGGAATTGTTCTTTCCACTTAATACCCCATCATATCAATTACCTTATTAACTGCTTAATATTTTTATGCATAACGGGTATTACTGTAAAATATTTGTGCTTTTGAAGTGAGAGTTTTTAAAGGGGTGGGAGGCAATGCTGAAAGAACATTCAAATATCAAAGCAGATAGGTTTTTTGGCATTAACGCGAGTCTTTGGGTGCACTTATTTACTTACTGATCGAAAATAAATAAGTATTTTCTGAATCACTAGTTTTCTTACACACATGACACACACATACATACAACCGTGACATATAGAATTATTATATAATTATATATATATATATTATATATATATATATATATATATATATATATATATATATATATATATATATATTATATATACCTACAAAAGGATATATATAAATTTTTATAAATATTTACGCTGTTCGCCCTCGAACATTTAGGGATAGAAATATCAGCCTGACTGAGACAGGGAAATTGCTTTGTCCCACGCTGAGTGCGTCTTCAGTTCAAACCTTAACGTCCGTTGGAGAACAGGATAGGTAAGTTAGGCCTTTACCCTATAGGAAAATTTCCTATCAGCCTTAAGAATAGGTGGTCCTAAGGTCCTTTTCAATGACCTTCCTACCTGTCTCTTGGCGAATGTTTTTAACAAGAACGTGGACCTGGGGTGACTGTTTTTTGACCTAGGCTCATCAGGGAACGACAGAGAGAACCAAGCTTTCGGAGAGATAACACGTCCAGTTGGACCTCTTCTCCCTTTCTTTGTCTATTATTCTATTAGTGAAGTGAAGAAACAATTAGCAAGAACTCCACGTCGGTCGTTGATGCGCACAACGTTTGAGGTCCTAAGGTACAGTCGCTTTTTTTCAAAACTTGATTGAAGCCATTCTTTTATCCTTTGTTTTTCTGTATTTCAAATTTTTTTTTGTTTTCCCTTCAGCCACCACTTACGGTATATGTGTTTACAAGTCTAGATTAAGCCAAATTATTATGTTGTTAGCTTCAACCCCATTATTCCAGTAAAATACCTAGGATTTAGGTAAGCAAAATCAGGTTAAATCTCGATGCTTTGTATGCCTCGCGTCCGAATGTTTGGAAGAACCGTTGCGTTTAAAATCAAATTCATCTCAAATATTCTTTGTTAAGTTAATAACCCTTAACTGGCGACCTTTGGCTAATTAACGTCTGTCTTTGAGGTTAACTTTTGGCTTCAAGTGACAGGTTACGTGTAATCTTGGTTTGCAGGGCCAGTAAAATTTACGTAAATTGAATAATACATGATCAACCAAGACTCTCACACGTAACATTGGCGACCTTGCGTAGAATCTAAAGTACATTTTAGAGAAAGAATCTGGAGAAAAGGAAATTAAAATTACATTAATTCCAAAAATGAAAGTCAGATATCGAACTCCATTTCATTCTTCCAAACAAGGAACGAGAGGCATAATAATAAGCAGTAAAGAGAATAGTTATAATAACAAGTGTAGCGAGAATTAGCGTAGGAAAGGGTGCGTCGAGAGACAGAGCGAGTCATAATTTGTAACGTTTAAGACAAGGGCATTTTACCGCGTTCGGACGTTCGAGAAGTCGTTCAAGTAACGAATCGTAAGGCCGAAAAAAGCGGAGCCCATTTCATGTACACAAAGTAATGTAGAAATCGCGTCGGGCAATTCCGATCGTTATTGTTTGCATATAGCGGGAATCATTCAAAAACCGTGTCAGTGAAGTAGCAAACGAACTGAAATAGTAATTTTACAATAAAGGTACCGTTTCAGTAACGTAAATTTACGCTGGCAAGCCAGCATCTCTTCTTTTCATTCTTTTGTTTAATGTCCGGGTGAGAATACGATAACAAAAGACACAAAGTTGTTTGGTAATTTAGTTTTCCATCCGTAACGTAAAACGCTATGCATGATTGGTATATTTAAAGTAAAATCTGGATACCTGCATTTGTTTCGTTCGTTGTTTTGAATTTGGTGCAAAAAGAAAATACCCGCCATTTTGATTCCTCCGCTGTGTTCTGAAATTGCTTGTTTCAGAATTGTTGAACTGTTGGTGAGAGAACCGCCATTTGACGTTTTGTTCGCCGCCCAAGGTTGTTTTGAAATTTAGGCCTAACGGGACCTTGGCCGCCATCTCAAAGACCTTGTTATTGTGACCTCTGCCCAGAGACACTCTTGGGGCATTTCTTTTTTTTTGCTTTTCGTAGTAGACCCACCTCCAATATCTTAGCTAGGAAAAAAAACAAAAGATAATTTAGGCAGGGAAAGATAGGCCTTAGTTAGGAGTAATAACAAGTTCCTATACGAATACCTACTATAAAATCATATAAAGAAAATTTAAAATTTTTACGATAAACTTTTGTGACGTCGGCTCCCAGGAAAATTAAGATAATAAAGTAATCCCTAAGGAAGCCAAGACGACGCATCTATATCATTTTTTATTAAGATCCATGCCATTGTGCATGTATAAAATCTTTGTTTACATGTTCTCAAGCAGCAAGAAATTAGCTGATTGAAAATCTCTCTCTCTCTCTCTCTCTCTCTCTCTCTCTCTCTGTCATTCAAGTAAGCATTCCTAACCTAAGTGTACGTGACCCTCTTCAAAGAAAGAACGGCCGACACTAGGCTAATTAATTCGAATACAATAAGCCAAATAAAAGAAACACCTCTGTCCCACAATAGATGAGGACAAGTTAAGAGTAATTACGATACAGTGATAAACTGTCGGTCACGAGTGAGGCCTGCTATCCAGACCGAAGCAAACAGTAGTTTTCACCCTCTGAAAAAAAGAAGGGGCCAGCACTGGGGCCGGTACTGGGACCAGCCACTCACGAGGATCTTTAAGAAAAAAAAAAAAAAAACCCAAATTCACTTTATTCCACAGTGCCAATAATTTGCAGCACTCATCACTTGAATAGCTTACTTCTCTCTCTCTCTCTCTCTCTTTTACCTTCCCTTTCTCTCTCATTCGATTGTTGCACTCTGCAGGGGGTGTAGAGTGCCTTTCCTCCCATATAGCCTAGTTGGACTCCAGTAGAGGGTCCCTAGGAACACATTGGCACCATAAGTGCCACCAAGCAAGAATCCAGAAAAATAAATAAAACAAAACCAAAAGGGAACACAGAAGAGAAAGTTCTTCTGGAACCTAACCTGCACCAGTGCCTAGGGATACTGAGTGCCACCAGTGTGACCTGTACACGGCACACCCAAACTACAGTGCCACCTTTTGAAAGGGTGCCACGTCATTGAAGAGACACTTCCTCGCTGCCCAAGTACGCCCACTCGACCCGGTTAGACGCCCTTCCCCACCAGAACCATGGCAGCAGAGCATTATAAAACTTTCCTGGGGCTGGGGACGGCGGCAGGTCTCACCGGCTCTGAACTTACCACCTGGGTTAAGGAGCAAGTGGACGACTTGGCCAAGCGGGAGAAGGAAGAAAGACTCGAGCAGAGGAAGTATGAAGCCGAGCAGAGAAGTATGAAGAAGAACGAAGGGTGTATGAAGCCGAGCAAAGGCAATATGAAGAGGAAAGAGAAGAAAGAAGGAGACAGCATGAGTTAGCCTGCAAGGAAACTGAGTTAGCCCTAAAGGAGAAAGGAGCTCGAGCTTGAGAGAGCGAAAATGGAGAATGCCGGAGCTATGGCTAGCCATCAAGCCTCCAGTCCTACACCTGCTGCATCAAACGCTCCAATTTCGAGCATCAATTCCCTAGTCCCCAAGTGGACTGAGGACGAGCCAGAAGCATGGCTGGAGGAGATCGAGGCTCTTTTCGATAACTACAGCACCACGGAGACGGAGAGAGCCTTAATACTAGCCAAGCATATGGAGGAAAAAAGCCAAGGCAGCGCTTCGCTCACTGGAGAAGAGCCAGAGAGGCAACATGGCGGAAGTTCGTAGAGTCATTACAAAGGCCTACGAAATAACCCCAGAAAAATGGAGACAACGGTTCCGAGGTCTTGCCAAGGAAGTCGGCTGGTCTTGGACAGAATGGGCATGTCACAAAACCCAGTCCGGTATGCGCTGGTTCGACTCCTTGGCCTGCACGACGTTTGAGGATCTTTTCAATCGGACCATGCTAGAAGACCTTTTCCAATGTGTGCCAGGGCCCCTTGCAGTATATCTTAACGATAAACAGCCCTCCACACTTATGGAAGCTTGTCGCATGGCTGATTCGTGGGGAAACCTTCAATCAGTCGCATAGCACCTCTCAGAAGCGAATCATCCCTCCGGCCTACCTCTCGAACTCCACTCGCCCGAAGAATGGACTGCCTAGCAAGACCCTGTGCAACTATTGCAAGAAGGGGGCCATGCTGAAGCTGAGTGCCGATACAAACTCGGCACTAATAAGCAGCCTAACCCTACCAGCCAGAACTCCGCTCCCGATTCACCCGCTCAGCCCTCCCTCCAACAGTTACTGCAGGCCACCGAGCCCATCCAAAAGGCCCGTGCAAATCCTGTGGGGCTGCTAGCCACTACAATGCTGGATCTCCGGCCTGTCCACATCATGTCCCCACCACCAAATTTGTCAACCTAATCAGCACTTCATTTTCTGCTGCTGGTCCGCACCGGATCCTTTACCCCGAGAGACTGGAAACCCAGTTCATCTCGGTGGCCCCTCTTCAGAGCACTAGCCTGCCAGTGACCCTTCCGGTCACAGTAGACACTGCGGCAGACATTAGCCTGATCACTAGGGCCCAAGTGCCAGTCGGTGCTGTGGTTGACGAAGAAACGCGGTGGGAAATGAAGTGGATAGAGGGCCACACCATCACCGTTCCTACTGTCCAACTCCAGGTTATGACACCTTGGGGCACGATACCCCACCGCCTCGGCGTGGTAGGTGGAATTCGGCCCGGAGTGGCCTTCTTGTTGGGTCGGGATCTTCTCTGCGAAGCCCGTCACCAACGCCACTCCGCAGCCACGTTACCTCCTCCACGGAGGCCCCATCTAAAACTCTCAACCATGACAAACCTCCACCTTCCGCCCACCAAAGTGGTCCGCGGAAGGGCACCACCAACCTATTTCAGGCCTAGCCCTCTCCAATCGCGAAGGGCTGGCCCACCAAGAGGTCCTCCCCCTCCGGCGAAGAGAGATTCAGGAGGAGCAGTACCGCTGCAGGACGTGCAAGCGGGCAGACCACTCCACAAATTGGGAGGGCTGCCCAAGCAAGCAACGCCCAGCGGACGCCCCCGAACAAAACTCTAGGAGAGGCTACGATCTCCTGCTGGGGCAGGAATCTCTGCCGCAGCCAAACCCAAGTCGTCCGAGAGGTATTGCACCTCCGGACCCCTTGTCAGGCATGCCTGACCCTCTCAACTGCTGCCAGTGCCACTTGCGAGCACTGAGCAGTGCCAGACTCCGTCCGCCCACGGACGTTGAGCTACCAGTGGAAAAGGCCCTATGCCGGGTCTAAATCATGAGGTGAATCCTCCTCCGGGAGATTTAGGATTCCCCATGCAGTTGATCATCGCGACTGGAGAGCCTCCAGCACCCGAAACTTCTTCTTTGCAAGATTCTTCTTTGCAAAATTTGAATCCAGGGATGAACCCTGAGGACCCCCTTCCCTTGGAAGACCAGGAACTGGCATCCTCGGATGCAGAAGTCGAGATCGCTCTCGCTCCGGTTGTCGCAGCAGCCGGAGTAGGGAGTCCTCCGCAGCTTTTGCAGTTGCCCCTGACTTCGCGCCCGCTAGCCCTTCTGGCCTGTCCCCGGAGTCGGTGCTCTCATCACCTGCTAGGCCAGCTACTGATAGGCCTTGGAGGAAACCGAAGAAGAAGAAGAAGGGGCGGAAGAGAGCCCAGTAGTTGCCGAGCTATAAGCTCCTCCTGGCACTAGTGCCCTCTCGGCACAGTGCCCTAACATCTAAGAGTGATCCTGGCCCTGCCCAGAGAAGGTAGCCAGTGTGATCTCTTCCTTTTATTTGTACCTAGCCTAGGCCACCTTAAAGTACAGTACATCAATTTAGTAGCCTTGTTCTTTCCACTTACCACCGAGCCGCAGTAATCATGTAAGTAGCCTAACTAATTTCAGTAATCTTAACTATTGTGAAACGAGCCACGATGCTCGTGACACGCATGGCCTAAGACCTCAGTGAGGCACCCATTTATCATATGAGGCAACCCTCATGAATTAACTAGTAAATTTTAATTGTATTAAACATAAACCATGTTGTAATTTAGTTAGAATATTAACTCTTATGTTGGTGCTATGGTCGGGTTAGGATAGGTTAGGCTAGGGAATATCATAGAATGTACCACTAGGCTAGGTCTAAAACACATCATGATTGTAGGAGGTAGCCTATAATAACCGTGAGCACCTTCTAGTACTATTAGAATTAGGTTAAGTAGTAATTATAGCTCATATCCTATCTAGGGTTAGGTAGTTCTGTAGCTAGGTAGGCTAACCAGGACTAATCTGCTCAGGGGAAGGAGAGTAACCTACGAGAGGCGAACAGCTTGCTTAGTATAGACCTTCACGCCCGAAAAGGGAGTGAAGGCCCTCTTAAAGGGGGAGCTTTTATAAATATTTACGCTGTTCGCCCTCGAACATTTAGGGATAGAAATATCAGCCTGACTGAGACAGGGAAATTGCTTTGTCCCACGCTAGTGCGTCTTCAGTTCAAACCTTAACAAATCCGTTGGAGAACGGGATAGGTAAGTTAGGCCTTTACCCTATAGGAAAATTTCCCTATCAGCCTTAAGAATAGGTGGTCCTAAGGTCCCTTTTCCTTCCTACCTGTCTCTTGGCGAATGTTTTTAACAAGAACGTGGACCTGGGGTGACTGTTTTGACCTAGGCTCGGTCAGGAACGACAGAGAGAACCAAGCTGGAGAGATAACACGTCCAGTTGGACCTCTTCCCCCTTTCTTTGTCTATTATTCTATTAGTGAAGTGAAGAAACAATTGCAAGAACTCCACGTCGGTCGTTGATGCGCACAACGTTCGTCCTAAGGTACAGTCGCTTTTTTGTTCAAAACTTCGCCCATTCTTTTATCCTTTGTTTTCTGTATTTCAAATTTCCTTTGTTCCCCTTCAGCCACCACTTACGGTATATGTGTTTACAAAGTCTAGATTAAGCCAAATTATTATGTTGTTAGCTTCAACCCCATTATTCCAGTAAAATACCTAGGATTTAGGTAAGCAAAATCAGGTTAAATCTCGATGCTTTGTATGCCTCATTTTCCGAATGTTTGGAAGAACCGTTACGTTTAAAATCAAATTCATCTCAAATATTCTTTGTTAAGGTTAATAACCCTAACTGGCGACCTTTGCTAATTAACGTCTGTCTTTGAGGTTAACTTTTGGCTTCAAGTGACAGGTTACGTGTAATCTTGGTTTGCAGGGCCGTAAAAATTACGTAAATTGAATAATACATGATCAACCAAGACTCCTCACACGTAACAATATATATATATATATATATATATATATATATATATATATATATATATATATATATATATATATATATATATATATATATATATATATATATATATATATATATATATATATATATATATATATATATATATATATATATATATATATATATATATATATATATATATATATATATATATATATATATATATATATATATATATATATATATATATATATATATATATATATATATATATATATATATATATATATATATATATATATATATATATATAAATATATATATATATATATATATATATATATATATATTATATACTATTGTCCTGATTATCTTTAAAGTTACATTATTTATATAAAAACTGTTTTGTGTACCCAAATGGAGAACGTGTCTGAAAAATTCTAAAAAACAGAAGAATAACACACACACACACGTATATATATATATATATATATATATATATATATATATATATATATATATATATATATATATATATATATATATATACAAGTATATATATTATATACGTTTACTATATGGGTCATTCTATAATGAGTTTAATGTTATCGGAGATTTTTCCACTTTTTAACGACAGGTTGTTGATATATAGGGGGTTTGTTAAAGGATATTGTGTGGAACTTCTGGGGAAAAAATTTTTGTTCAGTGACCTTAGGTTTTGTTTGACGCCGAGCATTTTTCGGCCAAAAATGGCCATTTTCAAAATGCATCTCCTCCTTTGCTTTTTGGTTTTAAGGGATGATTTTGAACCACATATAAAACATATATGGACCTTCGATACAAAGCCGGGATTTTGATTTTTCAATTATTTTTCGAGATATGAATTTTTTTTTTTATGAAATTTTCCGGAAAAATTACAGAAAAAAATATATTGCCAAAAATCAGAAACTCAAAATATTAAAAATCCTTTGGACTTTGTTTTAATATACATGTTTCCCCATGTTATATTTAAAATTTCATTTAGATTGGTCAATACTAAGGAGGAGATGCATTTTGAAGGCGAAAAACTTATGTTTTATATACGGCCTTCAAAGTTTTATTACATAAAAAATACAAGGACTTCAAAATATATACTGTATTACAATTAATTCTATGGTTTTAATTTTTATTTTTATATTAATTAATGCAAAATGATTATAAATAAGAATATTAATTGATTATTTATGTAATCTAAGACACATTCTTATAAATTTTAGGTTCCTGGTCCCCTGTCTGATCTTGCTGCAAGGTATTACTCTAGGGTATCATATATTGCCTACACCTTTTTATTAGTGTCTCAATAAATCCCTTGCCAAATGGATATATGGGAATTACTTTACATTCACAATTAGGGATTCGTGATTCAAGTAATTCATCAAGTCTTGCTTCACTTATTATGATCATTTTATTTTCAGGATCGTCTATAATATCAGCCTCCGAGCCACTTTTTCTTCTTCTAAAATATCTTTTGCCCTTTAGTAGTGACGAACGAATAAAGAGGCTTTTTAGGGTAGATGTGGTTGGTCTCTGGTCAGCAGTGATCGCTGCCTGCGCTGTTTGCTGGGCGACAGCTTCTATCTCTCAGTCACTCCATTCCCCTCTATGGCACTAATTTCTTGAATTCTTTCTTCTACTTCTCGCCTGGACTTTTCCACTTATTTTCGGCATTCTATTTGAAGTGAACTTTGGACCTTTCAGGCACGGTGAAAAAATTTAAATTCCGCAGAAAATACAGAATTCATAAAGGCCCCGAAAGCGTGAAAAACGGTCCTTCTGGCTTGGAAGTTTATAGGCAACTCGAAAGCCATAGTCGGCGGTTTCATGGTATGATCATATATATATATTATCATGGCTAGAAATAACTAAAAATGCCAAGTAGGGATATTATTGACATTATATATTTCATTTCAAAGGAAGTTTTCGTAACACACATCGCAAAAACTATACCAGACTAAATCATTTGAGCTACTGGTGTTTTATGGGTATATAGTTATTGTTACATTTGAGGCCATAACTAGAGAAATAAGGTAAATTTTAGCATAATATTTCGTATACACATTCTTGAACGCTATAATTAAGCCATAGAATTTTTTCAGCAAATCGAATTTTTAAAGATTTTTTGGGCTTTTAGGCGGCCGATCCTTAATTATTATATTACTTGGATTTCTAGTATATTGCTTTACCTAAGACCCATGTAATATCTGTCAGTTAAGGTTAAAATTAACTCTAAAGACAGATATTGAATAGATCAGGTCGCCAGTTAACACTAGTTAACAAAGAATAGATTGGTATTCATTAACCACATGAATGAATTCAGCAAACTCACTGGAACACTAGTTTCAGCAAAACAAGTAAAATAAAATAAAATGGGTTGTTTACAGGAGCTAACAGCAGCTCAGCATATTAGTCCGACTTAAGACAAACGTAATGCTACATAGGATGAACGCAAGAGCTTTATGTGCCTCTTAGATGCTTTATCAGGAATTTACTGCAAGGTGAAATGAAGGCTTCTTGGTACTAATGCTGCAGATTCTTTTCTAAGAAAGAGGATGTAGTACAGGCCCAAGGCGTACACAATTCTGGAAAAAGACATATCCAGATAACAATCTTGCATTACAGAAACTCTCACGTGTCACTACTTAATTACAAGGGGATGCTTTCTTAAGTTAGGAATAATATTTTTAACACCATGGAGGATAAGTTATGTGACATCACTAGACAACAATAATTTACTTGATAGATGACTTCATAAATGGGATACGTTTTGCTAGGATTTCTTAGTCAGTGACTGTTTAAGAGGGGAAAATTTGAACAAGGAAAAATGAGTTTCAGTCGAAGGGAAAGACAACTGAGAGCAATTGTCAATTCAGACTTACTGCTAGGTTAGCTATTGCAGTGATCAGTTGCATAAGATTCCTTGGTCCGCTGGAATGGCAAATTTCTCCTCGGTTTGAACGAAGGAGGGAAAAAACAAAGAATGCTTGGATGGCAGCCCGGTCACTTCCGGACGCTGTGGCAGCTGCGTCAAGAGTCTCGACGCCGGGGGCAGTTTCTCGCATACTTGCTTTAAAACTCCGCCTACCCTGGGCTTGACGTGAAATGACATTAGTCTCGCCAGTACACAGAGTAGGGGACATTAGGTTTTAGGAAGAGAATAACTAAGGTCTAGCCTAGCAAAACTGTATCCGTCTGTGACCCTCTAAGCTAAAGTCTCAGCCGTTGGCGAATGGAATTCGAAATCTGCTTCCCGCTCGCTTCCTGGCATGCTACCAGCCTACATTGACTGCCCTCTTACTTTAACAAAGATAAATTTTTTGTATTTATGATTAAAGCAAGGAAGAGAGCTCGAACTGAATTTTTATAATATATATATATATATATATATATATATATATATATATATATATATATATATATATATATATATATATATATATATATATATATATATATATATATATATATATATATATATATATATATATATATATATATATATATATATATATATATATATATATATATATATATATATATATATATATATATATATATATATATATATATATATATATATATATATATAATTCATTAGAAAGCTACAAACGTCCTTTAATATCCAATTCACTCTACCTCAGAAGTAATATATATTTTCATATATGTTACCGAAGGGGAATTTTTAGTTGATAATAAGTCCACCGTCCCGTGGGGTCGAACCAGCGACGGACGAGGAATCAGGACTACAGTGACACACTAACGCAGTCGGCCACAAGGGAGGTATAAAAATACCATCTCCCATCAACCATCACCTGTCGAACTCAGGTGTTTTGCGTTTGGAGACGATATCCACCCACCTCTGCCATGTTGACCGTGTAGTGCGTTTGTCGCACGTTAGCCATATTATGACTATTTATCACATCACCGTGATTCATATACAATCAAAAAGCTACAAACGTCCTTTAATATCCAATTCACTCTACCTCGGAAGTAATATATATTTTCATATATGTTACGAAGGGGAATTTTTTAGTTGATAATAAGTCCACCGTCCCGTGAGGTCGAACCAGCGACGGACGAGGAATCAGGACTACAGTGACACACTAACGCAGTCGGCCACAAGGGAGGTATAAGTGAATACCATCTCCCATTAACTCACCCGTCGAACTCAGGTGTTTTGCGTTTGGAGACGATATCCACCCACCTCTGCCATGTTGACCATGTAGTGCGTTTGTCGCACGTAGCCATATTATGACTATTTATCACATCACTGTGATTCATATACAATCAGAAAGCTACAAACGTCCTTTAATATCCAATTCACTCTACCTCGGAAGTAATATATATTTTCATATATGTTACCGAAGGGGAATTTTTTAGTTGATAATAAGTCCACCGTCCCGTGGGGTCGAACCAGCGACGGACGAGGAATCAGGACTACAGTGACACACTAACGCAGTCGGCCACAAGGGAGGTATAAGTGAATACCATCTCCCATTAACTCACCCGTCGAACTCAGGTGTTTTGCGTTTGGAGACGATATCCACCCACCTCTGCCATGTTGACCGTGTAGTGCGTTTGTCGCACGTAGCCATATTATGACTATTTATCACATCACTGTGATTCATATACAATCAGAAAGCTACAAACGTCCTTTAATATCCAATTCACTCTACCTCGGAAGTAATATATATTTTCATATATGTTACCCGAAGGGGAATTTTTAGTTGATAATAAGTCCACCGTCCCGTGGGGTCGAACCAGCGACGGACAAGGAATCAGGACTACAGTGACACACTAACGCAGTCGGCCACAAGGGAGGTATAAAAAAATACCATCTCCCATCAACTCACCCGTCGAACTCAGGTGTTTTGCGTTTGGAGACGATATCCACCCACCTCTGCCATGTTGGCCGTGTAGTGCGTTTGTCGCACGTAGCCATATTATGACTATTTATCACATCACCGTGATTCATATACAATCAGAAAGCTACAAACGTCCTTTAATATCCAATTCACTCTACCTCGGATGTAATATATATTTTCATCAGTACGTTACGCTTCGGAGAGTTCGGGAATTTTCCTACATATCAGAAATACAGGGCATGCCATTAACTGGAGTGGGGCGGAGTTGGTTTTCAAAAGTAGCTGTCCGTACAAAAGAAGGATGCTGGAATCTGCTATCATCAATCAAACCAACAATATGAACCTGTCAGGAGGACATTGGAAATCGGATGACATCGACACCTTAATCCTCAAACCCCTCATGAAGAAGATGACCCAGGAAACGCAACCGCCAGATCCATCGCCAAACGGGAGCTAATGAGGCCAAAACCACTAGGGAATTTGGCCATTCTCCTCCTTAAGAAACGCCACCTCCATAACATCGGAGGCCTAGGGCCACACCTTTATGTTTTTGTATATATACCATTGTAACTTTCCACCTGTCCATATTCTACCAGTGAACAGGGGCACAGAAGCTAAGTGCCCAAAATATATGGTTTCAACGAAATAGTGTTTTAATTTCTTATTTATAATATATATATATATATATATATATCTATATATATATATATATATATATATATATATATATATATATATATATATATATATATATATATATATATATATATATATATATATATATATATATATATATATATATATATATATGTGTATATGTGTGTGTGTGTGTGTGTGTGTGTGTGTGTGTGTTTTGTATATTTAGAGCTTTTCAAACACGTTCTCCATTTGGGCACATAAAAAATTATTTACTGACATGATATAACTTTAAAGATAATCAAAACACAATATATATATATATATATATATATATATATATATATATATATATATATATATATATATATATATATATATATATATATATATATATATATATATATATATATATATATATATATATATATATATATCACACATAACCACAGGTGAAAAATAAGAAATGGGGTGTAGGTCCTGACCGGTTTCGACTTTATTTCCAAGCCATTGACGAAGGACTGATACAGAGTATGAGAAGTCACAAATATATATACTACAAGAACAGTACTGACGAACATACACAACTGTTAGAGACTACATATCCCCCCTCAGGCCGGTGTCGAGGTAGGAGTGGCCTTTAAAACTCATTTGGCTAAAAATCATAATATACTCTCAGGGGACAATGCTGATAAACAAACCATACGCCATCTCAGATCCACACCTGACAGGTGTCACGGAGGCGGAGTTTGGAAACTCATTAACACTACTACCCTCGTACTGTGTTTACAAATATGATAATCCTATTTTCATACATCTCTACTGCCTACCTTAAAGTTTAAACAATTTACAAATTTCTTTTTGATATATTAAAGGGATCAAGTTAATACATCCCTTGACTGATATTCATATTATGGTTGTAACTTTCTTTTATAAAGCTAGATTCAATGGCATTCCTTTCCAGTGCATTATTAGAATATACAATCCTTTTTACCCCTTCCCAGTTGATAGCATGATTGTTCTCACTAACATGTACAAATATACCACTGTTCCCCTGTGCATATCTCACACATTTCTTATGCTGCTCAATTCTTTTTTCAGTGCTTTCCTGGTTTGGCCAATATAAAAGTTGTCACAAGACTTACACGGAATTTTATATACAAACCCTTTAGTATTGTCAGGGGAGTTCTTGATAAGTACATTTTTCATAGTTTTATTGTTCTTAAAAGCGACATTAACACGAAAATTCTTAAGAAGATGAGGGATATCTTTCATATTATTATTATAAGCAGAACAAGCAAATTTTTTGTGTTGTAAGGTTCTTTCTGGTTTT
The DNA here is from genome assembly GCF_040412425.1 of Macrobrachium rosenbergii. Taxonomy (NCBI): domain Eukaryota; kingdom Metazoa; phylum Arthropoda; class Malacostraca; order Decapoda; family Palaemonidae; genus Macrobrachium; species Macrobrachium rosenbergii. The sequence continues at coordinate 47,691,094 of NC_089784.1, forward strand.
GATACATAGGCTTTTTTGCCGCTTCAAATGCACTGTTTAATACACTATCAGGATATTTCAATTTCTTGCCTGCATTCCTAATCTTATCTATTTCATCATCAATCTATTCAGGGCTACATACCCGTAATGCTCTTAAAAACATAGATGAAAACACTGACTTTTTAAGCTTATTGCTTTGTCCAGAATAGAAATGTACATAGGAAGAAATATTAGTGGGTTTTCTATACACACCATATTTACACCCATTTCTATTTCTTCGTATGAGGACATCCAAAAACGGTAAGCACCCATCATTTTCCATTTCCATCGTGAATTTAATTGATGGTACTAATTGATTTAACTTGGCAATAAAGTTATTTACATCTTGGATCCCTGGCCATGCACAAATTATGTCGTCAACATACCTAAACCATGTTACATTACGTGGGATTATGTTGTTTAATATCTTCTTTTCTAAAAATTCCATATATAAGTTACTTAACACTGGGGATAGAGGGTTTCCCATTGCCATACCAAAATTTTGTGAGTAAAATTTACCATTAAATTCAAATTTACAATCTTTTACACATAATTTAATCAGTTCAATTAAAGTACTTTTAGAAAATGGGATATCCAGTTGTGTGTTCTCTAACAATTCAGATAAAAACGCCATCAGATCATCAATTGGCACCTTTGTGAATAGTGATACTACATCAAAACTTACAAGCCTGGACTCACTATTAAACTGTACACTATTTAGTTTGTTTATCAGGTCCACATTATTCGTGATATTTGCATTTGAGATGGTACCTATTAATGGGTTGAGAATATCCACTAAGTACTTCGCTAGCTTGTGTGATGCGGAACCAACTGAACTGATATTTGGCCTGGCAGGAAAGTTTTTGTGAGTTTTTATTGTACCATACATGTATAGTAGCGATGGAGAGGTCGCACAGAACTTCTTTATAAGGCTTTCGTTACCTTTTAACAGGGTTTTCACTTTCTTATTGAAACCACTATTCACATTATCTAACGGGTTCTTATTTAATTCTTTATATGTGCTATCATCACCTAAAAGATTTTCCATTTTATTACATATTCACTTTTATTTAAAATTACAAGGGCGCCTGATTTATCTGCCTTTGTCATGTGTATATTTTTATCTTTTTTTCAGTTCATTGATAGCAACCATAAATCTTTTGGGGACGTTTGTGGTGTCTGATTTTTTCATACTTCCATAAATCACTCCCTTAACTATGTTCACTTCTTCATTCGTTAAATCACTATATTTTTTCCAAATTGCACAACCCTTTAGTTATTTCCACACTGCTCCTTCCGCCAGGAGATAAAGCAAAGTTTAAACCGTAGCCTAAGGCACTAGTTACATTTCTATCCAGCTGTTTGTTTGATAAGTTGACGACACATTCATGATTGGCGTTGTTAGTCCAAGGGCTTCTTTCAATCAACAGTTTCATTTTATTATCGTGTTTACGTTTCAGTTTCCGATACACTTGATTCCTCATCTTCACATGGCAATATTCACGTAGGGAATCTCTCCAGTCTGGTGGTATTGAGGCTTCAAAAGTGATAATAATCATCAATGGATACCAGGCGCTCCTTCCGATCTTTCTGTGTTCTTTTCCCCATCTTGGAATATGCCATCAGAGAATTTGCCGACGCCCTCACTCAAGCTCATACCAACAAGGAACACCTGCGGTTTTTACGTGAATGTCGGGATGAACAAGTGATACCAAGATCAATGATAACTAATTCCTTTCTGAAATTAGAAGACCAACCCTTCGGTGAAATACAACGTGCCATATTGGAAAAACATATCAACATCAAAACATTGGAAACCAAAAAGAATTTTGAGGTTCTCACGAGAAAAAGACGACATTTTGAAGCCTCAATACCACCAGACTGGAGAGATTCCGTACGTGAAAATTGCAACGTTTGTCTCTTCTCATATCGCTGTAGACGGAAAAGACTTCTTAAATGAAGGTCAATTGTTACAGATCTGAGACAACGGGAAGGAAGTGGAAAGCTGGATCACTGATTCCAACTAGAAGCTAAGCGCTAGTCCAGCAACGCACTAGCCCAGGAATAACAGTTTGCATAGCTGCTTTCAATCTCACTGTCGTAGATTGACGAAAATCCCGCTGAGATACACAAAAGTGGTGCTACAAATCGTTCTGGATAGAAGATATTCCTAATTTTCATTGTCCTCAAGTGTTTTGTTTATGTGTACTGTTAATGGAAAAATGCGACATCATTTAACAACCTCAATCACGATGTAAGATATAAAGTGGGAATGCATTTGATTTTCATATCCATGTCTGTTCTAGGGTAACCTTGAAGTAAGTGTCTTTTTTGCCTACAGCGATGCTTAATCTTTTTCCGTCCCAGTTCTCTCCCAGACAACCGTTTTCCTCGTTCTTTGAGCAATCATTAACCTACTCAGAATAACTAATATAAGGGGAAGCTTTAACAACCCAACCACTTAAGGGTGCATGCAGCGTCCCTTCGGCTTCTAGCTGGATCCATTCTTTAGGCTTTTACTTTACCTCTATTCCCCTCTTCATTTCTTCAGTCTTACTGTCCAACACTTCTACCTTTTACTTCTTAGTGCAACCGTGGGGGTTTCTCCTAGTTCCACCTTTAGATCCGTTTACTTTATTTTCTGGATTTCTTTATTTTTCTGTACAACCACTCCAACTCCCTGTGTTCACTACCCTAAGCGCTGAATGAGATAAAGTGGTCCAGTGCGTGTCCTGATAGACTAAATTTCGTAATTCAATCCAAATATAACTAGTACGTCATGTTAGTTTTACCCCAGTTGATCAGTTGCTTCGTGAACATAAGCTTATTCTTTTACTGTCTCTTGGAAATGCGGAAAAGAAGCTCTGATATCAGTTGGCACTCCGGTAATGACGATCACTGATATCTTGCTTTTCGCTTTATTCCTCCACCATACTTAGCATATATAAGAGATATTCTATATGAATTTACAGAATACCAACTTTTGCAAAATTTGTGTGCTTCCCAGTGGTAGAAGAGTTTCAGCATTTTGTACGTATTTTTCAGTCTATTCCATGGCCAGCGAATATCAAAATAATTAATTTTGAATAACAAGGAACCCATCAAAACTGATGGTGTGATAAAATTAAAATTTCCATCTGACGATGTAATGAATTGACCTTTCATTGCCCCTAAAATGGATATGATCGAGGGAGAAGAAATGTATTATATTTTAATACGGGATCGCATTATACCTAACATTTTCTGCACGTTAATTTGGACCAAAGGTGGTAGATTTTTCCTGTACATATATACATATGTTCATGCACACATACATCTACTCTACAGCAACACAAATATCAACAACAAGCAAGCACACACACTGATATATATATTTTCATGATGTTGCCTTGTAATACGTATATCCTCCTATAATTTTGACATATTTACTTTTTTCATGTGTTATGTGTAATGATAATGATTGTTGAAGTGTCATATTTAGTTTGGCATCAGATCTCAAAAGAACTAATGATTGAATAACTTAATAGCATAGTTTAGAATTGGTAATATAATTTTAATAGTAACGTAGTTTAGAACGAATATCTTTCTTGATAAAAGCGTAGTTTGTGAACACGTGTGTGTTCGGCAAAGACTTGTTTCATTTCAATTGTCATCAGTTGAGATAAGAGAGAGCACATTGTTTTGGGTTAGTGATGACAGGTTTGGAAAACAAATGCCGATTCGTCCCATACGAGCTCAAGACTAGTGATTTCATGTTGTTACATGCGTTGTTCGAGTCACACGTATGCCATGAATTGTGAGATTGCGTTCAAAAGGTTTGCTGGGATGACGTCATTTTCCTTCTAGAAGCTTCTCCATTGTATCTCGCACCCAAAATGCTTTAATGACGTCACTTCCCTGCTTCTAGAACTTTTGTATCTCGCACCCAAAAGGCTTTAATGACATCATGTAATTGTTTCATGTGTTACTGGAATTCTAAAATCTGTTTCTTTCTGATTTTTGAGACCAGTTGATTTGGTTCCCTCTCTCTCTCTCTCTCGTTCTTAGAAAGAGATTACTTTTAACGTAGTGTTTTGTGGTCACATAATAGCATTAACTTTTGAGATCTGAATTTAGCAAAGTTATTTAGTTTGTAACGGCGCCTGGTAAAAAAGTGTGTATTGTGGTAACGCAGCTGCAGCAAGTGATTTACAGAGGTTTTCACAAGTTTGTGCAAGGTAACGTGAATTTTACTTATTAATACCATGGTATGATAAGTTAGGAAATTTTTAACAAGTGAAATCATTATTGATAAATCTTATGTGTATTTTTGTGTTTTTCTATTTACAATCTCTTTATATTTTCACTTTTTTTTATGTTTGTGATGTAACATTTATTTACGTAGCATTTTAAATATTTCTTGGTATAATTTAACATTGCATATTTGATTTCATTTATTAAGATTTTCTTTTCAAATCTTGAGTAATTCTTGATAGTTTAAATTTTGCTTGATTAATTTGAATTCCCGATAAAAGTTTTTGTGAGTTAGTTTTGTTTCATAATTTAATTCAAGAATTAATTGAGTGTTGTATTATTTTCAAGTAATAATAAATTTTTCAGATTGTGAATTCTAATTAATTGTGAATTCTAGTTATAAACTTTGAATTTAAAAATAAATTTTTGTATTTAACATTTTTAGAAAAAGTGTTTCATTTATTGATCACCAGTGAATAGAATTGATTGTGAGTGCATAAGGCAAAGTGATAAACATGTTTTGTTCTTTTAGTTTTGCTAAAGTGAATTAAGACCAGGGAAACAGAGTTTTTTGATGGAGTGATGCCCTTCTACTCTAGAATATTTCAAGTTTAATTTTTGATACCTCACACATATTCTGGTAGACTTAGTTTGATTTTTCAAGTGATTGATAAATAAGAATTTTCTTAAGGGATCACTGTTACCTTTAGAGTACTCAGTCGTAATAATTAATGTTATGAGAGTTCAGGTATCTGGCTAAAGTGAGGTATATTTTTAATTTTGAGATTAGTTGTGTAATAACCAGGTACTTGATACGCATAGTGACAATATATATATATATATATATATATATATATATATATATATATATATATATATATATATATATATATATATATGTGTGTGTGTGTGTGTGTGTGTGTGTGTGTGTGTGTGTGTGAGTTTGTGTGTGTGTGTTGGCATTGTAACTACAGTGAGATGCTCGAGTTGATTGTGAAAAAGTAATTATTAATAGGACAAGACTGCAAATGATTAGATGAAAGGAGCCACTATTCCTTTTCATCAGGGTGAAAGAGACTGCGGAAGAATTAAAGAGAATAACATTATTGGGTACGCAGTTAAAAGGGTATAGTAGGATTTTGAAAATGACAGTAGGATAGAAAGGAGAACAGTATGTGTCTTTAGAGAAGAAAAAGCTTATATGGGTCAAACATTTCTGTAAGAAATTATTAGACATTTGAGAGTATATAAACAAAGGTGTAGGTGGCGTGCCTGAGCATACAAAAAGCTTAGGGCAAAACTAATCAATAGGGAAAGTGAGGGGCTGAAGATTATGGTGTAGCAGGTAATTTGTTAGGAATGATTAAAAGTTTTACGATGTACAGTAAGTGAGGTGTATGGTAGAACATGAAGACTGGAGAGTTACCGCTTTGGTCTATTAGCCGGGAAAGAATAACCAGTGAAAGAGTTTGAAAGTCTTTGCAAGAAGAGAAAGTCGAAAATGAAAGTGAGTAAGAGTATTTCTATTAGGGGAAATAAAAACCAGAGAGAAGAACTAAGGATATCAAAATGGGTGGTGAATTATTGGAAGTTGCTAATTTGAATAGGTGATTGGAAGTAAATATTGTGGATAATGGTAGGACGAGAGATGACAAGGTTTGTATTATATAGAGAATGCCTTTGGAAGGCAAAATTGCAATGTATGTAGTAATAATCGTGAAACCAACTCTCCTTCATGTAAGCTAAATGTTCTCAGGATGAACTATTTAGTATAACTGGCATGTGATTGACTAAAAGGGTAAGAAATATAGAGATAAATAGACGAAACGGTAAAATGTTCAATATGGATGAAAAGGTGCATCAGAGATGTTTATGATGGTCTGATCATGTGAAGAAAATGGTGAACGATAAGTTGGTGAAGTGAATGCAAAATTGGTAGGTGCTGGTGGTAAGGAGGGTGACACAGGCTAGGCTTAATAGATGGAAAGAAGAATCTGCAACATGAGTACCTTAATATCCAAATAGAGAACGGCAGAGATGAATGGCAGTTTAGAAGGTTCATCCTCATGTCAGCAGCTAAATGATAATAGTTTAATTTTAAGTGAGATACAGGTTGAAGGATTCAGTAAACAGAGTAGATGATTCTAGAAATGAATGTCAAGGAAGGTCAATCGTGTTGGTCTGTAAAAAAAAAAAAATCCTGAGGTTTACTGTATTTTATCCTCTAATATTACAAAGTCTCCCCGCCACCTTTCCTCCCTACCACGGAAGCTTTAGCACGCAGAATGTGATTAATGACGAAAGTTATTCTAGATCAGAGGAATGGTGTCCGGCTTTCACCATTTATAACTTTGGGAGTTCTCTGATGAATGGAAAAAATTTCGTTATTCAAAAACTTTGGTCACGAACTGTGATGGGAGAGAAATGGTCTAAAGTGAAATAGCATGTTCACACTAAACTCTTTCCCAAGCTGAATGAACATTAAACAACTTTTAAAAACTCTAAGCAACTTGCAGCACATGCCTCCCTCCCTCCCTCCCTTCCCCCTACAAACCTCTCTCTCTCTCTCTCTCTCTCTCTCTCCCTCTCTCTCTTGATATAATTTTAACTTCCATAAAGACTGAACGTCAAACTCTTAGACTAGAATGAATTGCCAAAGAGCGCTGAAGCAATCTAGTCTGATAAACCTCGAAACCTCAGCAAGACAGGCAGAAAGACAAGCGAGATACAGGCAGACAGGCACAAAGAGATCTATAAAGAAACAGCTAAAGAGAGACAAATCCCCCAGACTATTAAAATCAGACAGCAGCCTCCGAAATCACGTAACTGACACGGAATATTCTTCAAGCTCCAATTACAAAGTCATTGAAAAGTTATTATGGGATTGACATGGAAAAAGGAATATCTGAGGGTTAGAAAAAGAAAGGAAATCATTTTCACGTGAAAGCTTTATCTTGGCTTCCATTCATTAATTACGAAAACCATATCCAGAGCTTAACGAAATGAGATTCAGAAAAAGGAATGGACGTGCCATATTTACGATTTTATAAAATAACACAATCAAAAGAAATAAGAGGAAGTAAAGGTGGGGTCAAACATTAAGCAATTATGTTTTAAAAAGGTGGGAGCTGAAATTATTGTTCAGAATGTCAGTGCTTTAATATTAATGAGAAAATGTCGTAAGATGAACAGAAGAATTAGAGGAGAAATGATTATTATTAGTAGCTGGTAAGGAGAGTAGGTTCTTGCTCTGTTCTTTGGATTGGTATATTAACTTCACCATATTTACTGTCATCGTTATCGCCATATATCCTATCGTTATTATCATTATTATATGTACAATGATGATAATCCTATTATTCTAGTTGTTATAGTTACCACCGTGATTAGTGGTTTCGTTCATGTGACTCGTAACTACCTCAGAAAATAATATTTCATCTGAAACTACTGCAGACGAAAGTAATCTTTGTGTGAACGCTCTAATGAATATCCTCCATGTAATGTCAAGTTGGGATTTATGAAAGGAATTGGAACATCAGATGGTAGGTTCTGTCTGAGAAAGCTTATGGAGATATTCAGAGAGAAGCAAAGAGACTTACATAATGGTGTTCATAGGCCTTGCAAAGGCCTGTGACAGAGTCCCGATACAGGAAATCTGGAGGAACCTGAAGGAGAACATGGTCCCGTATAAGTATGTACGGATGATCAAGGAGATGTATCTAGAGGGAGCAGTGTTAGGGAAACTGAAGGATTTGAGGTGAGGGTTGGATTACACCAGGGAACAGCCCTTAGCCCATTTATTTTCAACATCTTGATGGATAGTATGTCGGGGTAGGTAAGAGAGACAGTGCCATGGAGTATATTATATGTAGATGACAGTGTGTCGTGTGCAGAGAGGAGGGAGGTTCTGGAGGGGAAGTTGTGGTGGTGGAAAGTAGCACTGGAAGATAGAGGAATGAGGATAAACAGGTCAAAGACAGAATATGTGTACCACCATTAGGGGGAATGGCATTGAGAGTATAAGGTTGAATGGAGAAGAAATAAAGAGAGTAGACAAGTTCAGTACTTAGGGTCTATAGTAAGGGCTTGTGGAAGAATGGATGAGGAAGAGAAACATAGGATACAAGCAGGCTGGAACAAATAGAGAGCTGCCTCTGGAATTCTTTGTGACAAGAGTGCCACTAAAACTTAAGGGAAAGTTCCTTAAGGACGTTTTAAGACCAGCTAAGCTGTATGGTATAGAAACAGCAAGTATGACAAAGACAGAGGAGAAGAAACTTTATGTAGTGGAGATGAGAATAAGAAGGATGTCTTGTGTAATGAGGGATGACAGGATTAGGAATGAGTAAATTAGGTTAAGAAAGGTGACTAAAATACCAAAGAAAGTGCAGGAGGGTAGATTGAGATGGCACAGATACCTGCAGAGAAGGGAGGAAGACTTATTGGAAGGCATGCTATGGAGATGCAAATGCAGGGTAGAGAAAGACGAGGAAGACCAACAAAGAGAAGGAGAGATTGTGTGAGGGAAGACTTGAGGAAGAAGGGGCTTGAAGAAGCACAAGGGAACCACAGAGGTAGATGGAAGCTGCTCATCCAAAATGGCGACCCGTATAGAGACAGGACCAAGGTGAGAAGAAGTGTGTTAAGATGGGTAAGAGTGTCTCAGATTTATATTGAAGTAATACAAAGACAAAAAAATGTAATTCCATTACAGAAGCCTTTGAATAATATATATATATATATATATATATATATATATATATATATATATATATATATATATGTGTGTGTGTGTGTGTGTGTGTGTGTGTGTGTGTGTGTGTGTAACTGAATCACAAAATATGGAACGTGATGAATATATAAATAAAGATAAAATCCACGAAGGGAACGGAAACACTGGAGTGCTGCGAGGCCTTTCGACGCTAGGTCCTTTACTTAGCAGACTGAAGAAATATAAAAGTATGTTTACAAAGAAAGTTCATATAAATGACAGATGGGGATTATAAAGGAAACATATGTACCTGGAATCCAACACTATTGAAGGATTAGTAGAACTGCCAAAACAGGATTAAATATTTAAGAGGTTTTTACAAAGGATTAGGATCAACCATTCAGAAGCAGGGACATGACAATTAAAAGATTATACAGGGTCGTGACTGACCACCTAAAAATAATTGTTTGTACAAGAAAATAATTTTTTTATACAATAATAACTTTTTGCAAGATGAACATTTTTACAAATGAAAAATTATATTAAACATACGGATATATAGAAAATATATATCAAGTAACTAACCTGTAATTAAGTCACTAATTTTATCTTTTAGGTCATTCTTGAACATTTTTCTAATACAGGGGTCCAAATAATACATGCCAGTGCTAAGATTAAAATTACAACTGGAAGTAAGCTGGATAATAGCGGACTCCAATAGATTTCTTGAAGAGAAATCTTTCGATCTGACGATCACTGAACGTTCAGTCCAATTTATCCTGTGAGACTTTTCACTTAAATAAATGAGTATAGCATTGGATGCTTGTCCAGTTTTGACTGAATACGTATGTTGCTTAATACGTACATCTAAATATTTGCTAGATTGGTCAATATAAAAAGAGGAGCAGTCCAAACATGGAATTTTATATATTATGTTGTTGTTTTCTTTAGGGCTATTTTTTTATTAACATTCTTTTGAGTGTGTTATTATAAGAAAAAAACGAGGTTTACATTATAAGGTTTTAACAATGATTTTATGTTTTCAAAACCACTAAAATAAGGCAAGCTAAGAATGTTCTTAGGGGTTTCTTTCTTCATGTTACTTTCACTATAAAACTTTTTGTGGGCTTTGTTATAACAAATATCTAGTATATGTGAAGGATAACATAAATCTGTCCCTATTTTTCTTATAAATTCAATTTCTTTATCCAAATACCGGGGACTGACAATGCGCAAGGCTCTTAAAAACATAGAGGAAAAAATTTATATTTTGATGTTAAGGTGATGGCCTGAATAAAAATGGACATAAGTTAAGTTGTTGGTTGGTTTCCTATAAATACTGAATTTACATTGAAATGGTTCTCTATGTATTAAAACCGTGTCCGGAAAATTCGCCGTAGGAAAATTTGCCGTAGGAAATCTCGCCGCAGGAATTTTCGCCTCAGGAAATTTCGCCGAATAGGAAATTTCGCCGAATAGGAAAAATCGCCGCAAGGCAAGGCAATTTTGCCGTAAAACATGTATTTGTGATAAAAACAGTGTGGTTTCTGAAGTACCATTTTATCGCTTTCAAACAACCAAGTAATTATTATTTTTTTACTTTAGAAGTGTGGTTTCTGAAGTACCATTTTATCGCTTTCAAACAACCAAGTAATTATTTTTTTTTACTTTAAAAGTTCTTTATATATTCGACTACAGTTTTTTGTAGGCAGCCAACCCAAGACGATGGTCTATCAAATGGAAACCAGTAGAGGAGGACTGAAATTAGTTGACGATCTTAACTATATTTACCGATTAGATCGAAAATACGGTGACAAAACATATTGGAAGTGTGATTCTATGGGATGTAAAGCAAGAGTTCATACCAAGTTGGAAGATGATAGTGTATCTATATGCAAAACAGTCGGCGAGCATTGCCATCCTGCCCATCCTTCTAAGCCTAAAGTTTACGAAGCAAAAAAGAAAATGAAATCAGCAGCCACCAATTCACAAACCTCTTCACGGTCCTTAATTGCCGAAGTTGCATCTAGTTTAGATTCAAATGCATTGGCGTTGCTGCCCACTAAAGCACATTTGTCGCTACCTGACAAATCTCAAGTAACTTACAGCAGACTTTTCAGTGCCTTGAAGGACTTACGCCCATCACTACAACCCGAAACCTTGATGGTCGATTTTGAAAAAGCTAGCATTAACGCCTTTTCTGCTGCATTTTCAACAACAAAGTTAACAGGTTGTTTATTTCATATGGCAAAGAATATTTATAGGCACATTGTGGATCTCGGTTTAAAGTCGCGTTATCAAACAGACGCAGAATTCAACAACAAAATCAAATGTTTGACCGCATTAGCTTTTCTTCCTGTGCAAGATGTTATTGACGGATTTATCGAGTTATCAGATGATGACGATTTGCCCCAAAAATTAGTATCTTATTTCGAAATGCACTATATAGGAGGAGAACGGGGTAGAGGAGAGCGACGTCGAGGAGTGGAGCCTACTTTTCCTATTGCATTATGGAATGTTTTCGAACGAGTTAAGCTTAATAGAAGCAGAACGAACAACAGCATAGAAGGCTACCATAATGCACTGCAAAGCTCAATGACAAATATGCATCCAAATCTTTGGAAACTTATTTCGTATCTAAAAAAGGAAGAGATTTTAGCAAGAAAGAAAAAGTGTGACTTAGAAGGAACGAAAAAGGTATATAGTGATATCAACACAAGACTCCAACGACAAGTAATTGGGTACAATTCTGCGCAGAAAAGAGACTATATAGGCTACGTAGTATTGCATGGAATCTGCACACTTTTTAAATTATTACATTTTTCTGTTTTATTTTATGTATGTTCTTAAATAACGAATCTTTTTTAAAGGATATTTTCTTAAATAATAAAGTATTTTATAAATGGTCTACGTATTTTCATTTGATCACAGTAAAAAAAATAATTATTTGATTTCCTTATTGGTTGTTTACTTATCAGAAACTTAGAAAGCCAAACTTGGTTGTTTTGGGAATTAATTTTTATAGTTCGTGTTTCTTTAATTTTAAAATAAACTCTATTTTAACCATCCTCCATAGGGCTTATACCCACTCGTCAAACTGGATGAGTTTCCACGATGAGATATCCTTTTTAGTGAAATATTTCAATAATAATTGTTTTCCGTCACGACTTTTTTTCAGATCCCTAAATAAACTGCTACTGCAGAAAATGACTCAGGCAATACCGGAATCGACTGTGACGAAAATGAAGATGTGTGCAAGTTTCCCTTTCGTGCATGATGATACTTTTAGGAGAAAATGCACAGCCATTATTCAAAAGAGTTTTCCAGCTTTAATTCTGAAAATCATCCCGAAAAATCCCTTAACAATAGGGTCTCTGTTCAGAGTCAAAGACTGACTCAGTCCTCTGCTTTCGTCCAGCGTTGTTTACAAGTATACTTGCCCGTGATGTGATCACGGGACATACGTGGGATGCACGAGGAGGCTGTTGAAGGTCCGCATAGATTCCGACAGGGGCATAAGTCACAGAACTGGTAGCAGGTTATCTAATCCTGAACAATAAATATACGAATTCATTCAAAATTATGTAAAACTTATATAGACAGCAGGGACTTTTCCATCTTAGGCCAAGTGCAGAACAACAACGACTTAACCATCCCAGAATCCATAATTATCAAGAAGACTGTACCGTCGTTAAATACTCAATCGTCCTCAGTGAAATTGTTTATAGCTTAGTTTGGGCAACTGGTTTTCCTCACTCTTTTTTTATTTATTTATGTTAGTCTTGCTCTTTCTTTCATATAGGTAGGTTGTTTTAAGATTTTAGTGAACTCCTTTTACTTATTATTGACTTGTCTTAGAATGAGGTGTTTTGTTTTAAAAATTTTTACTACATAAAGAGCTGTTGCCATTGCATTAATTTGGTACTCATGTTCGCAAATTATATTATATTTTATAGCCTTGAAAATGCGACTTGGAATTCGTCGCGAAACGTCGGCATTGGAAATAAACTGTAGATGATCAGGATGCCTTTCCCTACTGCTTCCTTCGTGATATATACATGTATGTATATGTATATATATATATATATATATATATATATATATATATATATATATATATATATATATATATATATATATATATATACACACACACAAACACACACACACACACACACACACACACATATATATATATATATATATATATATATATATATATATATATATATATATATATATATATATATATATATATATATATATATATATATATATATATATATATATATATATATATATATATATATATATATATATATATATATATATATATATATATATATATATATATATATATATATATATATATATATATATATATATATATATATATATTTTATATATATATGACATTGATCTGACTCACAAGGCATTTATTCATATGATGAAGCAGATGAAGGTAGGAATACGAAAAGATTCTCATTTTGTTCCTACGTTTCGTGACAACATCGTCACATTTACAAGTTTATTCTACAAAATTAAATAAAGGTTAATATGCAATATAAGGTGATTGTAAGACCCAATAGTTGAAAATGGTAACACAATTTAATTACTCGCACACTTGACTAAAGCTGAGACTAAAAGCACAAAAATTATAAGTAATTAGAAGAAAAATTCAAATATGTCAGCAAAATTATAAACAGGTGAACACTTAATAAAAAGGAAGAGTTATATGTTCATAAAACTACAGCTGGAAACATCTACATACGGACAACTTTTCAGCATCAAGGATTAAACACACTGAAAGTAAACAACACCAAGAGGCAGGCACAGAAAATAACAGAAATTTAGGCAAAAAATGAGGCACAGCAGAGAAAAGGTTGTTCAGAGTCCGAACTCTGATTTGATGTTTAACGTTTGCAGAATCAGTAGTTCGTTGAGTTCCTTTGTTTGGCCAATAATTTTAAAATCAACATATCTGATGGGTGTTTTACATTTAATAATGTGGTTCCTTATATTCGAAGTTTCGGGGTTAGATAGCTTAAACCCAGTAACTTTACTGCTAAATTGTGATAGCATTTTCTATTATTGGGTCTTATATCCAGCTCTTATTTTATTTTAATATATTATATTTTATTTTGTAGAATGTCCCTGTAGATGTGTAGATGTTTTCACGAAACGTAGGAATAAAACAAAATGTGAATATCATTGCCTTCTTACTCTTAATGTGCTCCATCATATATATATATATATATATATATATATATATATATATATATATATATATATATATATATATATATATATATATATATATATATATATTATATATATAGCCCAGTTGAGAGGTATTTTTTTGTTGCTTACCTGTTACTACAAAGTCTAGACGCCTCTCTCTCTCTCTCTCAGGTCTACAGCGAAACAAGCTTAACCCAATTTATTTGACAAAATCTGACATAAATTGATTGCAAGAAATAAGAGATGGATTAAAATGTAATATTAAAGTTCCCAAAAGATTGTTCACATTATAGTCTTACACTGTAACTTGAAAAGGTCAAAATGAGTCAAAGTCCAGTACATTTCCAATGAGTACATCTTCAACCTTTTTCTCAGCGAAACATCTTAAGAAGTCAAATGAATTCCTCATTAATTCCCAAAAAGCATAAAAACAAAGATACAGGAATTCCTCCCATGTTACTCATAAAATATGTATCATACCATAAATGCTTGAACAGAAAAGACATTATGAAAGTGGAGAAAAACAATGTACAGTTTGGGAAATTGAATGTGACTCCTACCTCCAAACAGCAATTTTCATAGTCTTGAACGATAAATCACGAACCACAAAGTCTTCACTGAAGACTTTTAATAATGATCAATGTTGGTCTTCCAATGATTCCTTTTCCCATATCTAATCCCTTCACACCTTGGAACTTCGCCCAAAAGAAACGCATGAATGCACGTTCCCCACCGGAACCTGGACATTTCCGGTGAATGCATATCTGAAGTCACGTCACCTGCTCCCACATCTCGAGAAACCTGATGCCACCATTTCACCTAATGAGGAAATGCATCAGGTGCTAGGTAATATTCTCTCTAAGATCTTGGGAGAGTTTTCATCACTACTTTTTAATTCAGCATTCACTGTGTATTGTAATTCATAATATACTTTTGACCTATAGGCTTTTCAGATATATATATATATATATATATATATATATATATATATATATATATATATATATATATATATATATATATATATATATATATATATATATATATATATATATATATATATATATATATATATAATATATATATATATATATATATATATATATATATATATATATATATATATATATATATATATATATATATATATATATATATATATATATATATATATATATATATATATATATATATATATATATATATATATATATATATATATATATATATATATATATATATATATATATATATATATATATATATATATATATATATATATATATATATATTATATATAGATACATGTATGTATAACATTTAATGATTTTGATATATTTACTATTCTAGTTATAATGTGTTTTGTGTAGTAATAATGATTGTAGAAATATTGTATGTAGTGTAATGTCAGATCTCCAAGAGTTAGTGATTTAGATAACTTTATAGCGTAATTTAGAATTAGCAATATGTTTTAATAATAACATAGTATGTGATCGCGCATTTTGTCTCCCAGCAACATGTTTCTGTACTTGTGATTTCGTATGTTGTGTTTTAATTCAGTTGTCATCACGAAAGATAACACATTAACAAGCAAGAGAATGGCAGTCTAATCATTTAAAGCTTTGTCTCATACTAAGAAAAGACTAATGATTTTGCAGTGTTTCATGTATTGTTCTATAAACTAACTTTCGTTCTTCGTCTTGTTTTGAAAGCATGCCATTTATGACTAGCCAGGTGCCATCTGTTTTGATCGTGTTGAGATTTCGTTAAGAGCTTCATCCCAAATGATTTTCTGCTCAAGTCATGTATGCATTTTTGAGAGTAAATGCACATATCTTGATCGATTACGCCATGTTTTGTAAAATTGTGTTGCTCTGATCATGTATTGTTTTGGTCCGTTAGTTTTGACCCCAAAACGTTTTGCTCAAGAAGTGACATCATCTGATTATTCATTTCCTACTGAAATCCTAAAGTTTTCTCATTCTGATTTCAGAGACTGTTCGTGTGGTTCTCTCTCTCTCTCTCTCTCTCTCTCTCTCTCTCTCTCTCTCTCTCTCAAAAGAGTGAAATTATTAACGTAAACTATTTGTGCGGTCATTGGTATGTCTTAGCTTCTGAGAACTGAACGAAGGAAAAGCATGTTTTGTGAATCTCAAGCAGCTGCATTTCAGGTGATTTTGCGAAAGTTTACACAAACTCGTGAAAGGTAAAGTGAATTTTACTTATTATTAACATGGTATAATAAGGTATATTGAGAGAAGTTTTGCCTTACTGATATTATTATTATTGGTATATCTTTTGTGTATTTTTGCGTGTTATTGTGTTTGCAATCTCTTGATTTCTAAAATTTTACATACTGATGATTTAACATTCATTTACTTAGCATTCTAAATATTTCTAGATAATTTAACGGTGCATACTTGATTTAATTTTCATTTATTAAGATTTTCTTTTCAAATCTTGTGTTATTCTTAATAGTTTAACTTTGCTTGATTAACTTAATTTCTTGATAAATTAAAGTTTTTGTGATTTAGTTTTGTTTACTAATTTAACTCAAGAATTAATCAAGTTTTGTGTTGTTTTCAAGTAATAGTAAATTTCTTCAGATTATGAATTCTAATTATAAATTTTGAATTTAAAAATAAATTTTCATATTTAAAATTTTTTAAAACAGTGTTTCATTTGTTGACCACCACTGAATAGGATTAATTGTGTGCATAAGGAAAACTAATAAGCATGTTTTGTTCCTTTACTTTTGCTGAAGTGAATAAAGACCAGGGAAACAGATAACGTTGTTTGGTGGAGTGATGCCCTTTTACTCTCGTATATTTCTTCTTTAATTGTTGATACCTCACACTTGTTTTGATCATTTTTAATGTTATGAGAGTTCAGGTATTGTTTTGATCATTTTTAATGTTATGAGAGTTCAGGTATCTGGCTGAAGTATAGGTAAATTTTTGAATTCTGTGATTATTGTGTGATAACCAGGTACTTGCAACACATCGTGATATGTATATAATTATATATATATATATATATATATATATATATATATATATATATATATATATATATATATATATATATATATATATATATATATATATATATATATATGTATATATATATATATATATATATATATATATATATATATATATATATATATATATATATATATATATATATATATATATATATATATATATATATATATATATATATATATATATATATATATATATATATATATATATATATATATATATATATATATATATATATATATATATATATATATATATATATATATATATATATATATATATATATATATATATATATATATATATATATATATATATATATATATATATATATATATATATATATATATATATATATATATATATATATATATATATATATATATATATATATATATATATATATATATATATATATATATATATATATATATATATATATATATATATATATATATATATATATATATATATATATATATATATATATATATATATATATATATATATATATATATATATATATATATATATATATATATATATATATATATATATATATATATATATATATATATATATATTATGTATGTGTGTGTGTGTGTGTGTATGTATGTATGTATGTAATATTTATGATAACCTTTAAAATCTTGCCATTTCACTGTTATTCTCATGCTCCGGTACTGGAGAATCTCTATCTTATCTCCTTATCGATAAGCCATGAAATTTTCAGCTGATGAAGCCCTAACATTTCTGTATTCCTTTATTCATGAAGTCTCTTAGTGGGAAAAAAAGATATAACAGTAACTGAAAGGAACAGAAAAAATGAGGCACCAAATAGACTAAAAGCCTTTTTTAATTCTCAAATCATCACAAGCTATCGTTTTTTTTTTTTTTTTTTTCATATCTTTTCATGTGTAAATATCGACAAGTCTTACTTTGGAAATGCCATTGAGTTGATGACTTGGTTCAGGCCCTTTTCGTCATTTATGAAGAGAACAGCTATGTCCTGTACTTATCACTCAAGATAAATTACGTAATGTTTGGCTCTGCATTTTTAAAACGTTTATTTTTTTTTAATCTTGTTTCCACTTTTCTGAAAGTGTTGTCAGAGGGACAGTGGAAAATCGGATTCTTTGAAACGCGATATAGCCTGACCTGACATCCCATTAGGGAAGCATAAATAATTTTCAGGTAAAAAACAAAATGCTTCTTGGTGTTCATCCGTGGTGTACCGAGTGGTGCACAGATGAAGGAAACAATTAATCATTGAAAACGTTTCACGGGGTTATATAACATAGCAGAGAGATGACTTAATTCAATGTAAATAAAATGATTGATTCACTGGTGATAAACATTTTCAGAGCGTGTCATGAACGCTGTCTTAGTGTGAACAGTATTTGAAGGAAAAAATGGGATACAGATAAAAATGATTGTCGTGATGATTAATAAAGATAAAAGCAACGTCTCCAAGAACATCAAGATTAGTGATCATATTTGGTATAATGAATTCATAGTTATTATAATGAATTTTATTTTGAAAACTTTTTAAACGTATATCTCAAGTTCTTTTCTTCTTTTGCTGATCATCTGATTCTGCTCTGGGCAGCAATTAATCGATTTACCAACTGCAACATCGATGTCCACCATTAAACAGCATGAGTTATTTAATTTGGAATGGAACATTCTGAATATCATACTGCAATGAATATTTTTTTAAATTTAAAGTTTCCGTGTTTATCTTATTTCCTTACCTCATCTGATATGGTGTGAATTGAAGTTATGGATTTTATTTTGTGATTACTGATACTGCTATTGCAGCTAACATCGAAATTGTTTTCAGAGAATATTTCGTTTACTGTTTTTTTTTTTTTGTATTTCTCCTGTATCCAATTTGCGGAAAAATATTTCATAGCCTCACACTTTATCTGATGTCATTGTTTTTCATCCTTCCTACAAACACCACCGAATTCGTCAAAAATATGTATTTTCATTGTTATTTCTGTCATATTCATCATCATCATGAAGTCCAGACTACAGATGCAAAAAGAACAAATAACGAAAACTTTGTTGAAAAATGGTGGCAGAAAGGAAGGGGGCGACGAAATGCCGCCGAAGTGAGTACGATTTGGTTACTTTTGCAAAGAGATGGAAATGTGTTCTATTTTATGCTGGCGAAATGGCTCACCTTCCCCCTCTCTGAAAAAAGAAATTAATTTTCTCATTGCATGACAGTTTCGCAACCACTCCACAAATGTGATAAAGAATATATCATCAGTTGTCCCTTACAACACCTCTCCAGTTGTTACACGTTAAAACTTTTCAGCACTTAAGCTACTAAATAGATTAGAGATAGTTATATACAGTAGATACCTAATGCAAAATTAAAATGAAATGTTGAAGTAGTATTAATTTCAAGAGGAATGAAGCACCGTTTAATATCGATGTGATGGTTTTCTTTATTAACTAATGAACGTCCAATTTTGGTGAATAATAATGACTCTCTCTCTCTCTCTCTCTCTCTCTCTCTCTCTCTATATATATATATATATATATATATATATATATATATATATATATATATACACACACAAAACACACACACACATACATACACACATATGTATGTATGTATGTACGTAGATCACGATTGCTGGGACTGGGTGTGCTCTAGACTATCGTTCAAGTCCTTCAGACTATAACTGGGCACAAGCCTCTGCTGAGGTTAAAAAAAGGCACCACCCGCCCCTAAAGGTTAAAAAGGAGTTTGAAGGAAAAAAACATGTACACGTATAGTACTAATATAAATATTCTCCCCTTCTCTCTCTCTCTCTCTCTCTCTCTCTCTCTCTCTCTCTCTCTCTCTCTCTCTGTTTGTATGTCTGTCTGTCTGTCGGTCGTCTGTCTGTCTCTCTTGAAAAGCTTAGGGATTTAACCCGGCTGAGCATGCAGGCTCGGAAAGCTTTGGCTTTGTTAAAGGGAACCCTTGGATAGAATCCTCATGAAACAGAAACAAAGCAGCAGAACTCTCTAATCAAAAGGCTTAATCATTTATTAGGAGAGTCTCTGAAGTTGAAATAAGTTATGCCATGGACATCAGGCACTTCAAGTTACCTTGTAGGTGTGGCCATTCTCAGTGGATTATGTTTTTCTTCTTATCAGGTCCTGAAGGAAATTATTTATTCACCCGTGTATCTATATAGTTTTTTGTCTTTCTGTTTAAATGTCTGTCTGTCCACAGGATATCTTAAAGAAGTATTGATATATTTCAGTGGGATTGGAAGAATTGGTTATTAGATTTTGAGCTAGATTTGACTCCACATCTTTTTCTTGAATTTATATTTTTATCGAGACTTTGGTTGTTGAACCGTGGCTTACCAGTAGCTACTGCATTTATCAGTCAACGTCAACGAAATAGTAATGATTTCATCATTATAAATTCACTGCCTGTATTATAATTAAAACACACAATCATACAGTTATAGTCTATTGACTAGAATTTATTCTGATCTGGCTTTCAAACTGCATATTCAACGCTGAAAAACACAAAACTAGTGAGCATCATCAATGTTTTAAATTATACACTCCAGAAGTTTGTGCATAAAGGGAATGAAACTTTGTTTCTAGAGCAGCCACGAGATATCCTTATATAAGTATGAATATTGAAAGAGCTCCTCTGTGTCTACATTGAAAAATTCTATTAATCAAAGAAAAGCTCTTGCTTATGGAGAACATTAGAATATAAATTATTATCCCTTATAAAGCCTTTTAATAGTTTTAAGCACCTGTAGATAATGGTTTAAAAGGAATGAAGTATCTTTTAGCTGTTTTCTGTTTAAGGGAATAATTGATATTTTAAGTGGATAATTGAATTTCTTTGATACAAGAAACAGACTAAATAAAAACAGAGAGAGAGAGAGAGAGAGAGAGAGAGAGAGAGAGAGAGAGAGAGAGAGAGAAGAGTGGGGGCCCGGGGGGAGGGGGCGGTGGTTGGTGACCTTTCCACGGAAAAGCTGATGGTTACTTTGAAAGTTACTGAAAGCAAATAATTTTCCCTTCATCGGGTTCTTGTGGAACTCGAGGAACCTGTTGAGAAATGAAGATCGAAAGTAGGATGAAATCCAGCAAATTATCTGATCGCAGAAGCAACACAGCTGAAGCGCCCTCTGATTTGTAGTCCGATAAGGGACATTGTGTTTTCGCAGAGTAAAAGTAATCGAAATGCTGTACTGTGTTCGACTGTAAAAGGAGAATAAATAAAGCGGAGTGAAAATAGTTAAATTGGAAGGAAAAGATAAAAGAGAACCGTGGCGTGGGATTTATTGTGTTATGACGTTTCCACAAATGGCTACGCCAACTCAAGCTCTACTGAGACTCTAGTTTTGATGGGGGAAGGCTTTTATTTCCTCATATTAAAAGAAATCATAATCGCAAGAAAGAATCATCCCCTTCTCTGTCTATCTCCTGTCTGTCTGTCTGTCTGTCTGTCTGTTTGTGTCGCTCTCTGTTTTTTTAAACATCTAACATCATATCTCTGTCTCTCTTGTTCACGACTCTAAAGTGTCCCGCAGTTTTAATTGCGATCCTTTTATTTCCAAAACAATTTAGTATTTATGCTGGAATATGACAAGAATTATAACATTGTTAAAAATGTATCCTCTCTCTCTCTCTCTCTCTCTGTTTGTCTGTCTGGCCTCCTGCCTCTTGCTTGCTTGTTTAGTTAACGAACAAATCAACCGAATTATTGCATGGCCTCTGCTAACTTATATCCTTATGAACATTTGGACGATGTGACCTAAAATAAGCAATGAGCCAAAACCCCCTAATTTCATTGGCTGGAAATTATTAGATTTGTAAAATTAATTAATGGCAATACCGAATTCACATTATGAGGTATCAAAATTATTTCTATTCAGCTTTACATTCCGAATTACTTGCTAACAATCTTTTTCGCATTTTGAATTAAATTGCTTTTCACATGCCTCATTTTATTCTATTCTGTGGTAACTATGCACATATTGAGAAGATATGATTCCTTCAGAGGCAAGTAAAGACTGGGAAATGCATTTTAAATTGTATAGTTAACTATAATCATTACAAAAATTTCGAGATTAATTCTTTTATACCCAGAATAAAGGTTAAGAAATAACCCTAAAAGATTGGCGCAACTGCCTGTTGAATTTGGCATCACATAACACCCGAACCACTTCCGATGGGCTGCCTTCTTTCTTGCGAAAAAAATTACCTACATTTTAACGTTTATGAGGAACACCGTTCAGGTGTTCGAAAGTTTGATTTTTAAGTAATATATTTACTATTTTGATTTTTATTACTCAATTATAACATTGTTAAAAATGTATCCTCTCTCTCTCTCTCTCTCTCTCTGTTTGTCTGTCTGGCCTCCTGCCTCTTGCTTGCTTGTTTAGTTAACGAACAAATAAAATAAACATTTTGGACGATGTGACCTAAAATAAGCAATGAGCCAAAACCCCCAATTTCATTGGCTGGAAATTATTAGATTTGTAAAATTAATTAATGGCAATAGAGGTAAATTATTTCTATTCTCTAACAATCTTTTCGCATTTTTGAATTAAATTGCTTTTAATGCCTCATTTTATTCTAAACTATGCAGAGAAGATATGATTCCTAGAGGCAAGTAAAGACTGGGAAATGCATTTTAAATTGTATAGTTAACTATAATCATTACAAAAATTTCGAGATTAATTCTTTTATACCCAGAATAAAGGTTAAGAAATAACCCTAAAAATTTTTTCACGAAAAATACAGTTATGTCGAGGTAAAATATTTTGCTAAAATAAACTCAGCTACCTGGTATTAAGCTATTGATGCTTTTTTGTGATGATTAGAATAAGGTGTAGCATTTAGAAGAACACATCTCACAAATTAGAAAGAGGAAGAAATCAGTGAAATTTTAGACGCTCTTCGCTTTAGCGTCATCAGTCTGTTTATTCGCCGCTCATGTATGACATAAAATTTAAGTCTAGAATTGGTATCAACTGATATGCTTTATCACAGAAATTTGAAGTTATTAATGCTTTGCAACACAAGATAGGAAAAGACATCCACACACTTCAAAAACCTTCGTTCAAAAAGATGACTGCCTTTTTGATATCATCAATTGCAGCATTGGCTCTGAATGAAATGAAACGGCAGCAGACCGCTGTCTAATAACTCAAGGCAAATCATGTCTACTTCAAAAGGTACCTAATGGGATACGATTAACTAATTAAGAATTACCTGCCGCAATAATTCCGATTGTTGCTGTGTCTACCACCAAACAGCAGGCATTATACGATTGCTGAATGAATACAAAATTATTCTATCCTCTTGGGTTTAAGAAAGAAAGGCTGTGTAAATAGTCCTGGCAAATCTGAAAGATACGAGAAAATACAAGAAATTACAATTGTAAAAACGCGTCATCAGGCCCAAGGTTCGGGAAATATAGATATCTCCAATGAGTGAGAATTCCACAATCGATATATTTTTCTCTGGCTTTGAAGACATCACAACACTGTCACGATTATGTCAAACAAAACCAATATATATATATATATATATATATATATATATATATATATATATATATATATATATATATATATATATATATATACACTGTAAAAGCTATAGGTAGAGAAAGGGTATAACGTTTGAGCTAAGGTTTATACATAAGTTAATACACCCTACTGCTCAGAAATAGCCCTCTCAATGGATAGGCAGGGTATTTTTGGTGAATATTATACCCTTTTTACATTTGGTCTCAAAATGGGCTTCGGAAGTATATCTGATTATGTCATGAAATGAACTTCTACTCTTTATCAAATAACCATATTGTTACACTGATAGTGTAACGCACCAAAAAAGTTACTAATAATATATTAGTTTTGAGTTATTGCTAATTTTGCAGCAAGTCGGTTACAAATGTAGTTCTTGGCAATTATATCGTTGCCAAGACTCACTTGATTACACAATCGCAGTTATATATATCCATATATATATATATATATATATATATATATATATATATATATATATATATATATATATATATATATATATATATATATATATATATATATATATATATATATTACATAGACATATATACGCATTAGTATAGTTTGTCGTCTCTTATGCATTTGTTGCTATTGTCACTGCTCTCAAGACTCAAGTGAATCACTCAACATTTCAGGTGTGGTTGGTGGGGGTGAGGTGTGGTTATTAAGCAATATTTGGAAGTTTTAGAGAATTCTGGGACAGCATTTTTTCGGTGAAACTTAAGTGTTGATTTCAACATATAGGAACGAACTTTTCCAAGCGAATATTATAAAAAACTTAATTCTCCAAAGAGACATCGCTGCCAGTGTGTCCCAGACGGTGTGGCGCCAATATTTCAAAACATGTAACGTGCCTCCTACTGCCCAAACAACACTTCTTGCAGTCTTTCGTAAACGCGCAGCGCAGCCGAAGATCGCATTCCTCCCCTCATCCACCACCCGCCTTCATCACTGATACTTTTGATTTTCAAGTGCGATGAAAATAATAAATTGATAAACCAAACTTTTAAAATTATTGACCTTATGATGTTATATACTGTAAGGATAAGTACACCTAAGGGTGTATTGCATTAATATAGTAATTATATAATTTATATACCCGGGTATATCGTATAGAATACCCTGCAATCAGGGTATTCTTTACCTACGATACACTCCTAAGTAAGGGTATCACAAATATATGTTATACCCATGATAGGGTATATTGTAAAGGGTATAGTTCTCATATACCCCGATGGGGTATGCTATTTTAACCACTAGAAATACCCTTTTTCTACCCTATTATATATATATTATATATATATTATATTTTTTATATATATATATATATAATATAAATATATATATATATATATATATAAATATATATATATATATATATATATATATATATATATATATATATATATATATATATATATATATATATATATATATATATATATATATATATATATATATATATATATATATATATATATATATATATAATATATAAATATATATATATATATATATATATATATATATATATATATATATATATATATATATATATATATATATATATATATATATATATATATATATATATATATATATATATATATATATATATATATAATATATAATATATATATATATTTATAGGCAAGTGAAGGAACACATACAGATCCAGTATATACATACATTTATTTGTCTACGCGTTTCTTGACCCGTGGTCAGATCATCAGGACATCATCTACAGTTATAAATTAAAAATTGACATTCAGCATACATAGTTAAAAATAAACATACACAAAACATAAAAAAAAAAAAACTTAAAATAGAAAATTAGTTGAACTTAAACAATCACACTTAAATACTTTTACACATTAAAGAACCAATAAAAGAAAACTTAAAATGCAAACTTAAAATGAACTTAATAAAAATCTGAACTTAATAAAAAGGAACTTAAAAATAAACTTAAAAGGTAGAGCTGAAGGCGCACCTCTCAGGATGAAAGAGGAAAACACACTAAAAGAAAACAGCATAAAAGCAGGAGGATGTGACTATGGGTCAAGAAACGCGTAGACAAATAAATGTATGTATACATTGGATCTGTATGTGTTCCTGCGCCCTTCTCCTGCCTGCTATATTGCCCTCCGATGTGTGGATTATATATATATATATATATATATATATATATATATATATATATATATATATATATATATATATATATATATATATATATATATATATATATATATATATATATATATATATATATATATTCACAAACATTATAGCATTATTCATTATTCTACAAATGTCGTTTACTATCCAATTTACTCAACCTCACGGATAACACCGAAGGGGAAATACAGTTCATAAGCGATTTGCCTCGGTGAAACTCGAACTCTCGACGATATGAATCGGCGGCAGCAGTGACGATTGGTAAAATATCGTCATTGTTGTTGTTGGTTCCCATTGTTGGGAGTTCGAGTCTCCCTGCTTCATTATTATTCACGAGGTTGACTAAGTTGTATTTTAAAGGACAATGTAGCTTAATGTTTGTGAGTATAAAGATGTCACGGTGTACATGATAGGAATTATATATACGACTTTATATAGGCACACACACATCCATATATATATTGTTACAGACTGAACTGGTTTTGATGAGAATTTAAACACAAAATTATAATTGATGCTGCCACGAACCCAAGTGAGTCCAGTTTGTAAACAAAAAAGGGAGTTAATGAAGACTTACCTCAGAATTTTCCTGGAGTTATAATTTAAGGTGGAAGGTCGCCATATTGGAATTTAGAATTCTATGCCAATTTACAGTGATTTATTTATAGAAACTTAACAAATTAACATTAGTAAATTAACAGTTAGACACCATACGACATGAACACTGAGGGACAGATTCAAAATAGGCACAGTAATGATAATGACATGAATTGGCAAACAAATAAGTGGATAAAATGGGGCCAATCTGCAATAATCAGTTCAGTGATACTAATTACATTCAGCTTGCAATAATCAGTCAATGATAGTGATCACTTTCAGTCTGCCCTGACTACGTGGAATAGCAATGTCTATGGTGGGGTTCCAGGATGGAGGAAATACTTCATGAAAATGGTTGGCACAACGGAACTTCTCTAACTACGACCAGAAAATGGTGGCAGGCAGGATGGAAGCAAGGAATGGTGCAATCGTGCCACGTGTCTCGTTTCCTCCTGAAAGAGACGTCTTCGTTAGCCCTGATCAAACTAAGGGGAAGGGAATCTTCCTACTGCAGATTACACAACAATTTCTTAAATACAACACATAAATTATCTAAGAAGGTGCTTTTGATGAAAGCCCGTAAATATGATCTGGGTCTCGAAATCGCGAGTGCGTTAACAATGGACATGTAATTATACGCACCCAAAGTTAACTTCCGCTTGGTTACTGTTGAGTTAAACAACTAAAATAGCCCTTACATTGCACTGGTGGAGGGATAAATGATTGTTTAACGGGATCGTTACTCGAATTCAAAGTACGTAAATGGCAAGGCAGGGGATACAGGCAAGATTTGGACAAAGGAAAGATTGTTCATGGAGGAATAGGTTAAAAGTTAAAAAGAAATGGAAATTAAAGAGTTAAGTACAAGGGACAGGGCTGGCAATTGACAACTCGCAACATACAAACCTTTAATGGTGGTTACAGGGGCCTGCAATCGGATAGGCTGTAGTCGGCGATTGCCACACCAGCGGAGATGGAAGAAGCGTCCGCTCCGGACAAAATCAGTGGAGTCTCCCTCCCTGCTTTTGAAAAGCGGGCCTCATTCGGAGTTGGTTGGGGCGGAGCGGGGGGCAGCTGTACCTGCAAGCATGTCAAAAGGCCAGCAAAATCATAGAGAAAAGGAGTCCTTAGGTCTAAGGCCTGACAGAATAAAATCCTACCGCATCCCCTACTCTCGATACGCCTATTGGGCTGTCTGAACATTAATTGCTACTCCCGCTCAGGCGATGGGGGGAGACGGGGTTGTGAGTATTGTTCCCGCATCGTACGATCTTTAAGGGGGAAATCTAGGTGTGTTCTGGTAGCAAGGGGGTTTTAAGAGGGAGGCTCATTGTCTTACCCAGCGTGGGCATTTCCTGTAGGCCAGGAAAGCATGTGTTCTCTGTCCCTATGTGTGAAAACAACAGAGGAGCTAAATCAGAGGGAGGAATGTATATCTTAACAGGTCCCCCCTTAAAAAAGGCCCTTCACACCCTTTCAGGTGTGAGGGTCTTAGCTAATTCCTCCCGACTGGCCCGTGACCCTACATAGGGTGGAGTGTGGCTCTGCACATCTAAAGGAACCTACCTAACTTGTAAGAGGGGTTCTTAACTGGCTAATTTACAGGCCTAACCTACCTGAGGGTATGGATACGGCTACTAACTGGCTAGGATGATGGGATAAATCTACGCCTAGACAAATGCACACTGTAAACACTTAACCTAACCTAACCTACTATCCCCACGACTCTGGCACTGCACGAACTTGCACTAAAGAATGGGACGCACTGAGTTATGATCGGCACTACGTTTTACGACTAACACGCAACAAATTGAAACTTGCCTAACCTGAAGGGTAATTCACAATGCATGGTTAACCTGTTAAGCGTCCCCGGATGAGCTCACAACGCATGCATTTTTTTGCAATTAGCGGTCATATCACTGATGATAGTTTTTCAAAGTTAATATTGATTTTTATGCTTATAATTCGTACTGTAGTTAAGGAATTTTATTAAATGATAGGATAAAAAAACTATTACTACTACTATTATTTTATTTCATAAGACTACAAAATACTGAATGAAAAGTGTTGTACATACATGCACTATTATTCTTTTGTATGCCAATCTCTAAAGCAGGGGGCTACCACAATCCATCTATGTACTCGTGATTGTGGAGACATATGTTCTACATTCTCATCTAGAAACTGATTTGCAAATCTGTTTGTTTCTTTCACGAGGTAATCAATGATTTCATCATCAAATTATTTCTCAAAAATTCTAATGGATTCTCTTTATCCTCAACTGAAAATTTCACGCCGGGATCAGCAACAAAAGTAAAGGGATCTCTCTCTCTCTCTTCTCTCTCTCTCTCTCTCTCTCTCGGAGTCAAGTCACTCGGCAATGAGAAGTCATCTTCACCTCCGCTATTGGAAGAAAAGTTTGTTTCTTCAATATCCTCATCATGGAGGATTCAGAACTGAGGCTCTCATCATCAAATATGTCTTCAGAAGACACCTCGCCAGGATTTGATTTATCTCACCTGAAGACATACGCCTCCTCTTTGTGACATTCATTGAGAACGACGTCAAAGCTGTGTTGTCTCTGAAAACGCCCAAGGGCATCTAGGCATCAAATCGACCAGCTGAAAAGAGTTGCCAGGAGGAAATAAGTCATCAATTACATCTTACGTGTTCTGAGAGTGTTACCAAATGATGTTCCAACATTTTCCATACGAGTAAACGTATTATTACGGGGCTGACAGCTTGAAAAGCAGAGTTAAAGTCTTGAACGTAATATCCGTTGAAGGCGCTACTGAGTAGATCGCAGTAAACGTATTATTACGGCCGCTTAACAGGTTAAGTAATATATCAGTTTGAGTCTAGGTGGAAGGAGGTTAGTTGGAAAAGGGTTAGTATTACAAAGGCCTAGGTGGTTAACAATGCTACGGGCTCAGAGGCCACACAGGCTACCCTCTCTGGGCAGGTGCCAGGATCGCTCTGAGATGGAGCACAGTGGTGGGCACGAGTGCCAAGAGAGCTTATGGCTCTGACTCACTGAGTAAATCCTTCCGCTCCTTCTTCTTCTTCTTCGTGGGCCTCCAGGGTCTGGCTACTCCATTCCTAGGGGGCGATGAGGGTACTAACTCTGAAGAACGGCCAGGAGTGCCGTCAGGAGCAGGATTAGGGGCAGCCTCAAGGGCTAGGGCTGGCCTCCTACCCCTGCCAAGATGAAAGGGAACCAGCGTCTGGCCTGGCCGGACAGCTCTTGGTTGACCAGAAAAGAGGTAACATCCAGGCCTGCTGGAGGATCATCCTCAGCAGGTGGAAGAGTGTGGGAAGAAGAAACATCCGGGGTCGGAGGTTCTCAGACTGTCCGATGAGCACAGTGGTGAGATTGTGGGGATCTCCCGTAGGAGGATCCAAGTCATTTCCTGGGCTTAATGGCAATGACTCAGGCCCGGCTCGGAAGTGCACTTGGCAGGAGCACCCCGCCAAGATGAATGGAGCTTGGCACTGACCAGTGATGGCAAGGGGCACTGGCAGTGAAGTAAATGTCAGACAAAGCTGAAGGGGACCCGGGGATCGAGACCCTCAGAGTCCCTGGCATGAGGCTGGACAGCGATTCCTGTCTTAATGGGGAGGACTGGGCCTCTTAGTTTAGTAGAGTTGGCCGCTGTATATAGCCTACAATCTATATATAACTAACTATATATATATATATATATATATATATATATATATATATATATATATATATATATATATATATATATATATATATATATATATATATATATATATATATATATATATATATATATATATATATATATTTAAAGGACACATATATGCATTTCATAGCTTCAATGCTTTAAGATGTTATCGTGGAAGGTTCGGAGTGAGAGCAAACTGGGTCGAGAGATTCGATGCCAGATTGCTGAAACAGTGCATATTTTGATTCCTTCAGCTCTTTGCACGAGAAGCTCAGCAATATTGGAGATCAGGTGATCTCCGAAGCGCTATGTATATTCGTGAGTACGTGAGTTACTTTGATCTAGATTATGCCAAAATCTGCCCTAAAAGTGAGTTTGATCCTTCATTAACGTGATAGAACTGCAGTTATCCAGTCATAACTTTGAAGTGGTTCCAGGCTTTGAAAATCGGCAGATAAGGTAGAGTCTCAAATCTCTGGTTTTTATGGGAGAAAATTGAACTTGTGATTTTTACCATGACTTTCTAACCATTATGAACTGGTGTGGGAAATTTAATGTGAATATTCATACCTCTTTTGTATTATTATTTTGTTATGTTACGTTTGCCATATCTTGGCTATGCATTTTACACTTTCCATTATTGTGTTTTTTATTTCATGTATTTTTGGGAGTTTTCTATCATATTTAATTCTTTCGACAGATGTCTGTGGACTTGTGGAAATAGCTGGGTGGTTTGATAAAGAGGACATATGCAAGTCATTTGCAATGTCAGTCTCTTTATGTGGTAGACTTTTTTTTTTTGACATGATGTTTAGTTGTTGTGTTATTGTGTTATGGTGCGTTTTATCATCTGACGCAATATCTTTGTTGTTTAGGATTTTATTTTTTTTTTTGGGGGGGGCGAGGTACTTAGTATATCGGACCGAACAAGTCTGATCTTTTTTTCGGGTTGGGATATCGAATTTGAGTATTTGGATTTTCTTTTTTCAGTTTCTTTTTAAAAATGAAGGGAGCTGTATTGTGAGTAGTTGTAGTTGTTAAGATCATGGGAGCGATTGCCATTACGTCAATTGCTATTTTGTTGAGAATTAGTCAGGTGTTGCGAAATATTTGCTAACCGGAGTAGAACTTTCATGTCTTTTACGAGATATGATACCTTTTAGTGCTTGGATAGGATTCTCGAGTATTTTTTTTCTGTTGGATAGAATTTTTATATGAGTAAGTTCCGTAGAGTTATTTTGCTTAATAGTGAGTTGACTGTGGATATTCCGGATACACACTTGGAATTAGTTCACATTAAGAGTGTTTGACTTTTGCATTAGTAGTTTTATTTGGTTCAGTAACATGAAACCTTTTTGTTATTAGACCTTTTTCGAGTGCTTTTGGAGACTCAGTAGTGACATGGGATGGATTAGAGACCATGTTCATTTTGGGAGATCAATATCAGGGTTCGGGAGTTGATTATAAGACAAGTTGTACTTTAGTTAGAGAGAAGTATGTGTGTGACAGTAGTATTTTCCAGTTGCGAGTTGTGTCTGTGGGTGGTTGTGAGTTGTCTTTAGTTCATAGACAGACTCCGACAGAATGTGACTTTAGACAGTTCCTGCGAGATTACCACATTGTGTCCACCAGCACCCTTACTGCCGTGTTTTGCAAGGAGTGTGCAGTTACAATGATGTGCCAGAGCAACAGGTCGACATCATTCGTTCTTCAAGGATCCAAGCTGTTTGATGCTGCATGCCGTGTGATGTCAACGAATTTCTTGGTTATCAGCCGTGCTGTATTCAACAGTTCCGAGAAGATAATTATGCATCATATGCATAACGAGCATTTGGTAGTGGCGGTACCTAAAACCAAGGTGCCAATGACTGTTCCACCGTTGGAAGACATTGACGATGCCGTGATGTTCGAGTATCAGGAATATATTATGCCGACAATTTTAATTGTCTTAATAGCTATTTTACTGATAATTCTTGTTGTGGGGGTAGTAAAGCTTATTCGTGTTTGTAAGATTACATGTAAAGGCTCTAAGAACACAACCCCAGTGACTTTGGAAGTGCGTCATGAGAGTAGTCCTTAAAGCTGCAGTGCAGTAGACATTGCTAATTGAGCATAGCTCTATTTTGTTATGGTTTATACATGTTTTTTTTTATTTTTAGTTCGCCATTAAGATAGCGAGACGCTCTTATGGGGTGGCCGAGCTCTATTTAAAGGACACATATATGCATTTCATAGCTTCAATGCTTTAAGATGTTATCGTGGAAGGTTCGGAGTGAGAGCAAACTGGGTCGAGAGATTCGATGCGAGATTGCTGAAACAGTGCATATTTTGATTCCTTCAGATCTTTGCACGAGAAGCTCAGCAATATTGGAGATCAGGTGATCTCCGAAGTGCTATGTATATTCGTGAGTACGTGCGTTACTTTGATCTAGATTATGCCAAAATCTGCCCTAAAAGTGAGTTTGATCCTTCATTAACGTGATAGAACTGCAGTTATCCAGTCATAACTTTGAAGTGGTTCCAGGCTTTGAAAATCGGCAGATAAGGTAGAGTCTCAAATCTCTGGTTTTTATGGGAGAAAATTGAACTTGTGATTTTTACCATGACTTTCTAATCATTATGAACTTATAAACTGGTGTGGGAAATTTAATGTGAATATTCATACCTCTTTTGTATTATTATTTTGTTATGTTACGTTTGCCATATCTTGGCTATGCATTTTACACTTTCCATTATTGTGTTTTGTATTTCATGTATTTTTGGGAGTTTTCTATCATATTTAATTCTTTCGACAGATGTCTGTGGACTTGTGGAAATAGCTGGGTGGTTTGATAAAGAGGACATATGCAAGTCATTTGCAATGTCAGTCTCTTTATGTGGTAGACTTTTTTTTTTTGACATGACGTTTAGTTGTTGATTTGGGAGTATGTGAGATTTTGTGTATTTCCAGGCTATTAGCCATAATGAGACTTCTTTAGTCAGAAGTGCTTTGCAATTTAGAGTTTAGTTATCTGACTCGATAATTCATTAATTATGCATTTTAATCTTTGCTTTGTTTTATTCATTTCTTGTTGGGATATTTGAATAATAAACCTATTTTAGTAGGAAAGATTGTGTTTCTTTAAATAGTCCATTTAGTTGCTTTGTGAGAATGAGTGAGAGAGAGAGAGAGAGAGAGAGTTGGTGAACGGTGAGGTCAGAGAGAGAGAGAGAGAGAGAGAGAGAGAGAGAGAGAGAGAGAGAGTGAGATCATGGGCCAACCTTTTAAAGTGAAGTTAGATCGAGATCAGGGTCTTCCAAAACAAGTGTTGATCTTTCCATGTATATATATATATATATATATATATATTTTTCCTGAAGTTAGATATATAAGATCATATATATATATATACTTATATATATATATATATATATATATATATATAAAACAAGTGTATGATCTGTTATATATAACATATATATATATATATATATATATATATATATATATATATATATATATATATATATATATATATATATATATATATATATATATATATATATATATATATATATATATATATTACTGCTGTTCACCCTCAATGTATTTATGTGTAGTAATATTTATCAGATTGACCTAGACGGGAACGTCTTTGTTCCGCAGGTAGACCAGGCAATTCAAAAATAACGATCATAGCAGAGACGGACAGCATCCCCACGTAGGCCAGGTTAGGTAGCATTAGGGATGTAACCCCATAGGAAATTTCCATATCCAACCTTATGCTACGTGATCTTAAGCTTTTTACCTGTCCTACTTCGGCGGATGTGTTGACAAAAATTTCAGACCCCAGGGGCATACAACATGCTACCCTGTTTTGACCCAGCACTGGTCAGACAAGGGAGAGAGAATTTAACTATCGAGGAGTGCGGACGTCTATTCCCGTCATGGGAATTGCTTGGTCTCCGTCTTTCTTTCGTTCTTATGTTACTAAGTGAAGTGGCGAATTAATCCCAGCGCGCCTGATCGACAGTTGATGCGCAACAACCTTCGTATAACGGTAAGTCTGGAATTTTAGTTCATCCTTCATCGAGTTACTATTATCTCCCACTTTATTTCAATTTTCTTTGTTTCCTTCTCCAGCCACCTCTTACGGTAGATGCTTTCAAAAAGTCTAGATTAAGCCAAATTATTATATTGTTTAGCTTCATCCAAATTATTCCAGTAAGAGTAACTAGGACTTAGGGTAAGCAAGTCAATTTAATTCTTTATGCATTCTTTGTGTCTCGAATCCATTGTTTGGAAGAGCCGTTGTGTTTCATCACCATCTTAACGAGTAGATATTGCCAGCGTCCGAAGTTGGCGACGTTTATCGTAAAGTCTTTATTCATTGAATATTCTTTGTCGAGGTTAATTCCCTGGCTGGTAACCTTTAATATAAACAGCTGTCGTTGAGGTTAATTCGTAGCTCAAGTGACAGGTTACATGTGTCCTTGGCATGCAGGGCCATATAAAAATTACATAAATCAAGTAATAAACTTATCAGCCAAGTCTCACTCCTAACATTGGCGAGCTTGTATAGGGTCTAAGTAAATTTTAGAGAAAGAATCTGGAGAAAAAGGAAATTAATTACAATTAATTTCAAAGATAAAAGTCAGATATTGAATTTCATTTTACTCTTCCAAACAAGGAGACAGCAAGGCACAATAGAAATAAGAAGAATAGTTAGAA
The DNA here is from genome assembly GCF_040412425.1 of Macrobrachium rosenbergii. NCBI lineage: Eukaryota > Metazoa > Arthropoda > Malacostraca > Decapoda > Palaemonidae > Macrobrachium > Macrobrachium rosenbergii. Next base: position 47,726,100 of record NC_089784.1, read on the forward strand.
TACCAGGTATAATTGAGAATTAGCGTAGGTAGGAAAGTGTGCATTGGAGGCAGAGCAAGTCATGATTTATAACGTCTTAAGAAAGGTCATTTTACCGCGTTCGTGGGTGCATTCCAGTGAAAGTCGTAGCGTGATACGAGTCAAGGCGTTCAACCCCTCGTCCAAGACCGAATTCGCGGAGTTTGTTTCATTCTCACAGAGTAGTAATCGCGTTCGGCAATTCCGATCGTTATTGTTTTCATATAGCGGGAATCATTCGAAACACCATGTCATTGAAATACCAAAAGAACGGAAATAGGAATTTTACCATAAAATATATTTTTCAGCAACGTGAATTTACACAGGTCAAATCGGCAGGGATAATTCTCTTGTTTAATTTCCACGCGGAAAATATGTTAACAAAAGACGCCTAGTATTTTCGTTTTCCATCCGTTACGTAAAAGCCTTTTCAGTGTTGGTATATTTAGAATAAATCTGGATGCCTGCATTTGCTTAGTTTATTGTGAGAGGAATTTGAGTGCTTTGTGTAACTGATTTGAGAAAAGAGCGGTTAAAATCAGGGCAGGTTGTTTTGAATTGTGTGCCGAAGGGGATGACCCGCCATTTTTTTATTCCTCCGTGAGGTATTGTTTTAAATTGTTTTGAAATACCGGGACTCGTTGGACATTTTGGGGAACCGACTGACCATCCCTTGTCTGCCGTCTTAAGACCTTCTATTGTCATTATTGGGGTGACCAGACTCTGTCTTCAGCCACTTTTAGGACTACTTTCTTTGGCGTAGTAGTTATACCTCGCAATATCTGAGCCAGACAGACTTCGGTAGACAAAAACTAAGATATAATTTAGTCAGGGAGTGATAGGCCTTAGTTAGGATTAATACACATCACACGTTCCTATACAAATACCTGACGTAAAGCAAATCATTTAAAGAAAACTTTTAATTTTAAGCTAAATTCCGGTGACGTCGTCATCGGCTCCCGGGAAAAGTTACGATCGTACAATAATCCCTTAAGGAAGCCCAAGACGACATATTTGCATTTCATTAAGAACCCTGCCATTGTGCACTCATAAAATCTTTACTTAACTTGTTCTCAAGCAGCAAGAAAACTTAGCTGATTGAAAATCTCTCTCTCTCTCTCTCTCTCTCTCTCTCTCTCTCTCTTCATTCAAATAAGCCGTCATAACCTAATCGAGTGTACGTGACTCTCTTCAAAGAAAGAAGGGCCGACACTGAGACAGTTAATTTAATTAAACTAAATAAAAGCAACACCTCTGTCCCACAAGTAGATGAGGGCAAGTTAAATCTTTTACAGTGATAAGTTGTCGGTCACGAGTGAGGCCTGCTACCCATACCAAAGCAAAACAGTAGCTTTCACCCTCTGAAAGAAGAGAGGGGTTAGCACTGGGTACTGGGACCAGCCACTCACGAGGATCTTTAAAAGAAAACAACCAAATTAACTTTATTCCACAGTGCCCATAATTTGCAGCACTGTCATCAATTGAATAGCTTACTTCTCTCTCTCTCTCTCTCTCTCTCTCTCTCTCTCTCTCTCTCTCTCTCTCTCTCTCTCTCTCTCTCTTTTGCCTTCCCTTTCTCTCTCATTCATTTGTTACACTCTGTTAGGGTGGAGTGCCTTTCCTCCCATGTAGCCTAGTTGGACTCAAGTAAAGGGTTCCTAGGACACACTGGTACCATAGTGCCACCAAACAAGCAAATAGAAAAATAAATAAAACCAAATAAAAGGGGAGCACACAAGAGAAAGCCCTTCTGGAACCTAACCTGCACCAGTGCATAGGGATACTGAGTGCCACCAGTGTGACCTGTACACGGCACACCCAACTACAGTGCCACCTTTTGAAAGGGTGCCACGTCACTGAAGAGACACTTCCTCGCTGCCAAGTACGCCCAGTCGACCCGGTTAGACGTCCTTCCCCAACAGAACCATGGCAGCCGAGAATTATAAAACCTTCCTGGGGCTGGGGACGGTGGCAGGTCTCACCGGCTCGGAACTTACCACCTGGGTCAAGGAGCAAGTGGACGACTTGGCCAAGCGGGAGAAGGAAGAAAGACTTGAACAGAGGAAGTAGCCTATGAAGAAGAACGGAGGGCGTATGAAGCCGAGCAGAGGAAGTATGAAGAAGAACGGAGGGTGTATGAAGCCGAGCAGAGGCAGCTAGAAGACGACAGAGAAGAAAGTAGATGACAGCATGAGCTAGCCCTCAAGGAGAAGGAGCTCGAGCTGGAAAGAGCGAGAAGGGAGAATGCAGAAGCTATGGCTCGACAGCAAGCCTCCAGCCCCACACCTGCTGCACGAAATGCTCCAATTTCGAACATTAATTCCCTAGTCCCCAAGTGGACTTAGGATGAGCCAGAAGCATGGCTGGAGGAGATCGAGGCTCTTTTCGATAACTACAGCATCACGGAGATGGAGAGAGCCTTAATACTAGCCAAGCATATGGAGGGAAAAGCCAAGGAAGCGCTTCGCTCACTGGAGAAGAGCTTTGTGTAACTGATTTGAGAAAAGAGCGGTTAAAATCAGGGCAGGTTGTTTTGAATTGTGTGCCGAAGGGGATGACCCGCCATTTTTTTATTCCTCCGTGAGGTATTGTTTTAAATTGTTTTGAAATACCGGGACTCGTTGGACATTTTGGGGAACCGACTGACCATCCCTTGTCTGCCGTCTTAAGACCTTCTATTGTCATTATTGGGGTGACCAGACTCTGTCTTCAGCCACTTTTAGGACTACTTTCTTTGGCGTAGTAGTTATACCTCGCAATATCTGAGCCAGACAGACTTTGGTAGACAAAAAAACTAAGATATAATTTAGTCAGGAGTGATAGGCCTTAGTTAGGATTAATACACATCACACGTTCCTATACAAATACCTGACGTAAAGCAAATCATTTAAAGAAAACTTTTAATTTTAAGCTAAATTCGGTGACGTCGTCATCGGCTCCCGGAAAAGTTACGATCGTACAATAATCCCTTAAGGAAGCCCAAGACGACATTTTGCATTTCATTAAGAACCCTGCCATTGTGCACTCATAAAATCTTTACTTAACTTGTTCTCAAGCAGCAAGAAAACTTAGCTGATTGAAAATCGCTCTCTCTCTCTCTCTCTCTCTCTCTTCATTCAAATAAGCCGTCATAACCTAATCGAAAGTGTACGTGACTCTCTTCAAAGAAAGAAGGGCCGACACTGAGACAGTTAATTTAATTAAACTAAATAAAAGCAACACCTCTGTCCCACAAGTAGATGAGGGCAAGTTAAATCTTTTACAGTGATAAGTTGTCGGTCACGAGTGAGGCCTGCTACCCATACCAAAGCAAAACAGTAGCTTTCACCCTCTGAAAGAAGAGAGGGTTAGCACTGGGTACTGGGACCAGCCACTCACGAGGATCTTTAAAAGAAAACAACCAAATTAACTTTATTCTACAGTGCCCATAATTTGCAGCTCTGTCATCAATTGAATAGCTTACTTCTCTCTCTCTCTCTCTCTCTCTCTCTCTCTCTCTCTCTCTCTCTTTTGCCTTCCCTTTCTCTCTCATTCATTTGTTACACTCTGCTGGGGTGGAGGGCCTTTCCTCCCATGTAGCCTAGTTGGACTCAAGTAAAGGGTTCCTAGGACACACTGGTACCATAGTGCCACCAAACAAGCAAATAGAAAAATAAATAAAACCAAATAAAAGGGAGCACACAAGAGAAAGCCCTTCTGGAACCTAACCTGCACCAGTGCGTAGGGATACTGAGTGCCACCAGTGTGACCTGTACACGGCACACCCAACTACAGTGCCACCTTTTGAAAGGGTGCCACGTCACTGAAGAGACACTTCCTCGCTGCCCAAGTACGCCCAGTCGACCCGGTTAGACGTCCTTCCCCAACAGAACCATGGCAGCCGAGAATTATAAAACCTTCCTGGGGCTGGGGACGGTGGCAGGTCTCACCGGCTCGGAACTTACCACCTGGGTCAAGGAGCAAGTGGACGACTTGGCCAAGCGGGAGAAGGAAGAAAGACTTGAACAGAGGAAGTATGAAGAAGAACGGAGGGCGTATGAAGCCGAGCAGAGGAAGTATGAAGAAGAACGGAGGGTGTATGAAGCCGAGCAGAGGCAGCTAGAAGACGACAGAGAAGAAAGTAGATGACAGCATGAGCTAGCCCTCAAGGAGAAGGAGCTCGAGCTGGAAAGAGCGAGAAGGGAGAATGCAGAAGCTATGGCTCGACAGCAAGCCTCCAGCCCCACACCTGCTGCACCAAATGCTCCAATTTCGAACATTAATTCCCTAGTCCCCAAGTGGACTTAGGACGAGCCAGAAGCATGGCTGGAGGAGATCGAGGCTCTTTTCGATAACTACAGCATCACGGAGATGGAGAGAGCCTTAATACTAGCCAAGCATATGGAGGGAAAAGCCAAGGAAGCGCTTCGCTCACTGGAGAAGAGCCAGAGAGGCAACATGGCGGAAGTTCGTAGAGTTATTACCAAGGCCTACGAAATAACCCCAGAAAAATGGAGACAGCGGTTCCGAGGTCTTGCCAAGGAAGTCAGCTGGTCTTGGACGGAATGGGCTTGTCACAAGACCCAGTCTGGTACCCGCTGGGTCGACTCCTTGGCCTGCACGATGTTTGAGGATCTCTTCAATCGGACCAAGCTAGAAGACCTTTACCAATGTGTGCCTGGGCCCCTTGCTGTATATCTTAACGACAAGCAGCCCACCACACTTATGGAAGCCTGTCGCATGGCCGATTCATGGGAAACTTTTAATCAGTCGCACAGCACCTCTCAGAAGCCCATCATTCCACCAGCCTACTTCTCGAACTCCACTCGCCCGAAGAATGGACTGCCGAGCAAGCCTACGTGCACCCACTTTAAGAAGGTGGGGCACACTGAAGCTGAGTGCTGATATAAATTAGGCACTAATAAGCAGCCTACCACTATCAGCCATAACTCCTCTCCCGATTCTTCCGCTCAGCCCTCTCCTCCAACAGTTACTGCAGGCCACGGAGCCCATCCAAGAGGCCCGTGCAAATCCTGTGGTGCTGCTAGCCACTACAATGCTGGATCTCCGGCCTGTCCACATCATGTCCCCACCACAAAATTTGTCAACCTAATTAGCACCTCATTCTCTGCAGCCGGTCCGCACCGGATCCTTTACCCCGAGAGACTGGAAACCCAGTTCATCTCGGTGGCCCCTCTTCAGACCACTAGCCTGCTCGTGACCCTTCTGGTCACAGTAGACACTGCGGCAGACATTAGCCTGATCGCCAGGGCCCAAGTGCCAGCCAGTGCCATGGTTGACGAAAAAACCCAGTGGGAAATGAAGTGGATAGAGGGCCACACCATTACCGTTCCCACGGTCCAGCTCCAGGTTATGACACCTTGGGGCACGCTACCCCACCACCTTGGCGTGGTGGGTGGAATTCGACCCGGAGTGGACTTCTTGTTGGGTCGGGATCTTCTCTGGGGAAGCCTGTTACCAACGCCACTTCGCAGCCACGTTACCTCCTCCACGGAGGCCCTGTCGGTAGAACCAGATAAAGAAAAAACCCCACCTTCCGCCCACCGAAGTGGTCAGCAGAAGGGGCACAAACCAAACCATTCTAGGCCTAGCCCTCTCCAGACAAGAAGGGCTGGCCCACAAAGAGGTCCTCCCTCTCCCTGAAGAGATATTCAGGAGGAGCAGTACCGCTGCAGGACGTGCAAGCGGCCAGGCAACTCCACAAATTGGGAGGGCTGCCCAAGTAACCAACGCCCAGTGGACGCCCCCGAACAAGACTCTCGGAGAGGCTACGATCTCCTGCTGGGGCAGGAATCTCTGCCGCAGCCAAATTCAAGTCATCCGCGAGGTATTGTTCCTCCTGTCCCCTTGTCAGGCATGCCTGACCCTCCACTGTTGCCAGTGCCACCTACGAGCACTGAGCAGTGCCACGCTCCGTCCGTCACGGACGTTGAGCTATCAATTAAGAAGGCCTGTATGCCGGGTCTAAATCACGAGGCGAATCCTCCTCCGGGAGATTCAGGATTCCCCATGCCCTTGATCATCGCAACCGGAGAGCCTCCAGCACCCGAGACTTCTTCTTTACCAAATCTGACCCGAGAGGATGAACCCCTGGTGGATCGAAATGTTCCACTGTCTCTGGAAGACCAGGAACTGGCCTCCTCAGATGCAGAAGTCGAGATCGCTCTCGCTCCGGTTATCGCAGCAGCCGGAGTAGGGAGCCCTCCTGTAGCTTATGAAGTTGCCCCTGACTTCATGCCCACTAGCCCTTCTGGCCTGTCCCCAGAGTCGGTGCCCTCATCACCTCCTAGGCCTGATACTGATAGGCCTTGGAGGAACCCGAAGAAGAAGAAGAAGGGGTGGAACAGAGCCCAGTAGTTGCTGAGCCATAAGCTCATCCTGGCACTAGTGCCCCCTCAGCACAGTGCCCTACCATCTTAGAGTGATGTGGCCCCTTGCCCAGAGGAGGTAGCCAGTGTGATCTCTTTTCTTGTACATAGCCTAGACCGCCTTAAGTACGGTACATCAAATTAGTAGCCTTGTTCCTTCCACTTATTCAACGAGCCACAGTAATCACATAAGTAGAGTATTAACTTCAGATAATCTTGACTAGGGTGAAAAGAGCCATTATGCTCCTGACACGCATGGCCTAAGACCTCAGTGAGGCACCCATTTATCGTATGAGGCAACCCTCATGAATTAACTGGTAATTATTAATTGTATATTACACATAAACCACTGTGTAATTTAGTTAGAACATTCACTCTTATGTTGGTGCTACGGTCGGGTTAGGATAGGTTAGGTTAGGGAATACCATAGAATGTACCACTAGGCTAGGTCTAAAACATCTTGATTATAGGAGGTAGCATATAATAACTGTAAGCACCTTCTAGTATTGTTAGACTTAGGTAAAGTAATGATTGTAGCTCATATCCTATCTAAGGTTAGGTAGTTCTGTAGCTAGGTAGGCTACACAGGACAAAATCTGCTCAGGGTTAAAGAGTAACCTAGTCAAGGCGAACAGCTTGCTTAGTACAGACCTTCACACCCGAAAAGGGAGTGAAGGCCCTCTTAAGGGGGGGGAGCTTTTATAAGTATTACTGCTGTTCGCCCTCAATTTATTTATGTGTAGTAATATTAATCAAATTGACCTAGACGGGAACATCTTTGTTCCACAGGTAGACCAGGCAATTCAAAAATAACAATCATAGCAGAGATGGACAGAGTCCCCATGTAGGCCAGGTTAGGTAGCATTAGGGATGTAACCCCATAGGAAATTTCCATATACAACCTTATGCTACGTGGTCTTAAGCTTTTTACCTGTCCTGCTTTGACGGATGTGTTGACAAAAATTTCAGACCCCGGGGGGCATACGACATGCTACCCTGTTTTGACCCAGCGCTGGTCAGACAAGGGAGAGAGAATTTAACTATCGAGGAGTGCAGATGTCTTTTCCCATCACGGGAATTGCTTGGTCTCTCCGTCTTTCTTTTGTTCTTATGTTACTAAGTGAAGTGGCGAATTAATCCCAGCGCGCCCGATCGACAGTTGATGTGCAACAACCTTCGTATAACGGTAAGTCTGGAATTTTAGTTCATCCTTCATCGAATTGCTATTATCTCCCACTTTATTTCAATTTTCTTTGTTTCCTTCTCCAGCCACCTCTTACGGTAGATGCTTTTACGAAGTCTAGATTAAGCCAAATTGTTATATTGTTTAGCTTCATCCAAATTATTCCAGTAAGAGTAACTAGGACTTAGGGTACGCAAGTCATTTTAATTCTTTATGCAATCTTTGTGTCTCGAATCCATTGTTTGGAAGAGCCGTTGTGTTTCACCACCATCATAACGAGTAGAGATTGCCTGCGTCCGAAGTTGGCGACGTTTATTGTAAAGTCTTTATTCAATGAATATTCTTTGTTGAGGTTAATTCCCTGGCTGGTAACCTTTAATATAAATAGCTGTCTTTGAGGCTAATTCGTAGCTTCATCGACAGGTTACATGTGTTTTTGGCATACAGGGCCGTATAAAAATTATGTAAATCAAGTAATAAACTTATCAGCCAAGATTTACTGTAATAATAATATATATATATATATATATATATATATATATATATATATATATATATATATATATATATATATATATATATATATATATATATATATATATATATATATATATATATATATATATATATATATATATATATATATATATATATATATATATATATATATCTATATATCTATATATATATATATATATATATATATATATATATATATATATATATATATATATATATATATATATATATATATATATATATATATATATATATATATATATATATATATATATATATATATATATATATATATATATATATATATATATATATGAGAGAGAGAGAGAGAGAGAGAGAGAGAGAGAGAGAGAGAGAGAGAGAGAGAGAGAGAGAGAATTTTCATTTTTCACACTTCTCATAGATATTATCGCAGCGCGCGGCTATTAGTTAGGCCGTGGCCAGTTGGCCGCGGCCAGTTGTCCCATTCCCTAGCCCAGGGCCTTCTTAACCTTAGAGTTTTTGATGATGCGCTGATGTGCCTGTCCTTTGTAATTCAGCCTCAAGGATTCTAATGATTTGTTGATGCATAATATTAAAGCAGTTACTAAAAGGGAAACTGTAACATGATGTCATGAGGTGCTTTGTACAAGAATTGAAGGTTTCGTGTTGTTGATAGAATTCAAGACTTGGGCCTTGACCACGCATAAAAGTCTAAGGCTCTTCAGAAGTCTCATAATCAACTTACTATGTTTCACTTACTCACATAATATCTTTAGTATACCTTGATATTTTAAATTTATTTGTTCTTGTTTATAGGTTCTGAATGCCGAGGTGCCTATAGGTTGCCACATACCAGTGAGAGAGTTCCGAATCGCTTCTATTTCTTGTTATTAAGGGACTTGAAAAGTTGTTCATTGATCCCTATTAAGTGCTCTTCGAGAGATGATGAATTTGTGGTGCTGAAGATCTGTGAGGAGAGCGATAATGAAGATGATGCTTCTCTCTCCTTTGTTTCCCAGGCTATGTGAGGCCAAGCGATTTTTTTAAACATGCGTGCTTAAGGTTGGGGAAGTTGAGCATTAGGGGTATTGGCAATGCCTTCAGGATTTATTCTTTTTTTTTTTTAATAAAGTATCGTTTTTGCTGTTGGAGGTGTTCTTTATCAATGGACAACATGAAAATGAACAGGATACCACATGGTTGATTTGGCCATTTTGATTTTCATGGGGTACTAAAACCGCACCCCCCCCACAAAAAAAAAAAAGTCTATCGGTCTGGGAATCGTTCCAGACAATTTTCGCAAAATTTATAAGTTCACAATAGACTCACTGTGCTGGAAAAGACTGATTTCAGAGCAGTCAGTAGAAGCTTTAGTTGAATCTTTACATCACGGAATAGCATCTATTTTTGGATGAGGGGCTGCTTCTCTTCAGAAGGAAAAGGATAGTAGAAATGTACAGCCCTAAAGAATCAGAAAATATATAGAATCAAATTATATATTTTGTTCGAAATTGACAGTGATCACGTAGTTGATTCTTTTGTATATTGTAGGGTCAGAATAAGCTTAGCGAAGCATGTCACCTCAGAATACTATCTATAATTTTGGGAAGGAAGTTAGTTTTGTATTAAAATTAAGATCAATAATATGCTTTTGAAGAAGAGACCTCTCGCATGTAAACAGAGGAGCTCTTAAATAAAAGTCTTATTTTGACACTTTAAAAAAAAAACACTCAACAGTTTTTGTGAATAAGTAGATGTTGCAAGGCGACTTGTTTGTGAAATAGCGCTAGAGCATATTGATGCAGATATGAGGGTCCTGGAAATTTTTCTTGTATAGGCCTGCACCTCGAATTGGAGATTATCTGTGTGATATCACAGTCCTGTCACTAAAACGCCATTATTAATTCTTTATGGAAAACACAGAGAGTTTAAAATGACATAAAAAAAAAAAAAGCCGAATGACAGAAAATACAAAAGAACTACAGAGTTCCCCTCTTATGAAAGGAGTACTTTGCTGCACTTCTACCGTAAGGTAGTTTCTTCATAGCGACAATATAATTGATGTTTACTTAGCCTTTTTAGAGCTCATAATGTTACTGAAGGGAAGATATACTGTGTGATGGTGACAAACCAAAGAAGAGATCCAATGAAAATAGAATTATGCGTAAAGCTTGGACATCTTGACCTTCTGAGATTTTGATGACTTTCTGACCGGCCATTGCAATCCAACTTCAGATAATCGGATAATGAATTAATGCGTTACTTATTCCAAAGCAGGCGTAACAAAGAAGCATGAGGGTAATCTAATGAGATGCTCACTGTTATGAGATACCGTTCTGACAATGTGAGTTTTTCTGTACACGCACACACGCATATATATATATATATATATATATATATATATATATATATATATATATATATATATATATATATATATATATATATATATATATATATATATATAATTTATTATTTTTTCAACTTTCATAAATAGTAATAACCTGTTTATCTTTCAAAACGTGATCTGATATAGCTTCTTTTTTGTAAAAGTTATTCATCTCTAATTTTCGTTCATGTGAACATTTTTGAAGGCAAATGATGGTTACTGGGCAGTCTGAATGTGCCATTTGAACTTTCTTTTTTATTTCAATTGCAAAGAAATTTTCAGGTTTATTACAATGAAAGGAAACTATTCAGTTTTAGAATAAAACCAAAACAAGCTTCCTACCATATAAAATAAATTTTCATTCATCATTCAAAGAAATTATCCCAACTCAAGGAACCGGTTCGGTAGAAGGCGAGTGAATCTGTGACGGACGTGAGTTGACAGGGGTTAAACCTGACAGCATGAAATAAAGTGGTCGATGCTAAAATTGAGTTACACAACTCGGGTTAACCTTTGTGTTTATGACAGTCTTCCATTTTGTTTTGCTTCTTCTTCTTCCTTGTCCATTATGAAACTGCGCCTCACGGTCACGGCCCTTCCTCATTCTTCACTGCGTACTTTTGACGTGATGCCGCACAGACACATTTGGCATTGAGCTTATTTTCTACTCATTAACAATTTAAATGGTGAATCTCTTTCTTTCAGGATATAAACTAAAGATTTAAAGGATGCTCATACTGAGCAGAGAATAGGAGTTGAAGAAATGGGTCGATAAAATATATTACTCCAATTACAGGGGAACTAAGGAACACAAATCATAAGTTTTTAAATAATGATATTCGATGTAACAGGCTGAAATTTTCTGTGGGGAACCATCGGCTACGCCCGAGGGGTTGATGACATTGAAACTGTTAATGCGGAAGAAGCTTCTTCATTGAAACCATAAGACCATTCTGAGACTGAAAACCATTCACTTCGAGACAGAAGTGAAGTGGAATCGACAATGTCTTGTGTATATATAGCTGCCGTAGTGATACTGACCCAGTTATGTGGAAATCAGCGGTAAAGTCTGATCTACACTTAAGAGATAAAGCATCCCAGTTAGTGACCCTGCAAAAGTGATATCTTATGCAGTTCATGAGAATATCTTCATTCTACTGCAGAATATAAAGAAAGTTCGCAGAACATTTCTGGCAGCAAGAAGTTTTCAGGCAGCAAAAATGCCGCAGTTGGCTCACAAAGGAGGCAATTTATTTTTGGAAAATCTTTACTTCGATATATTAGAAGAAATCGGCTTCTGTGTAAAGAAGTGCCTGTCCCGTGTGTCTAACAAGCAAACTGTATGGCTTTAGAAATATTGGTGTTTTCAAAATACTGGTGTGTTTATTGCCATCTGATATTTGGTCTGAAGGTGTAATCTCGTAAATTCTTCAATTCATTTGATAACTCATAATGGACAAATTTGCTTCATATATTATTATTATTATTATTATTATTATTATTATTATTATTATTATTATTATTATTATTATTATTATTGCTCAGAAGATAAACCATATTCATATGGAACAAGCCGACAAGGGCCATTGACTTGAAATTCAGTCTCCCAAAGAATATAGTGTTAACTTGAAAGAAGTAACAGAACGAAACAGAAATACAGAAAGGAGAGATCAGTTATTAGAAAAGAAAAATAAATTAACAAACTGATAGATAGAGGGATAAAAATGTAATTAAATTATAAAATACACGGGAAATTGCTTTATGGTGGTGATGCATTACATCTTCCCTTGGACTACTGAAGTCCTATTACACAACATCCCCAGGGATTCCGTTCCAAAGTCCAACAGTGTGAGGAATACAGGACCTCTGAAACTGAGAAGTCCGACATCGAGCCACATTCACTGCACACTGGTGCTGTAGTTCAGCAAATTTGGTCGCTCTTGGCAGGAAAAGAGGATCAAGAATCAATTAAGCTAGCAACAGATTTAAATTGAAATTCAACTTCTGAAAAAGTGACAAACAAGAGACCATAGGTAGATGGTCCAAGTCATAACTGTTAATAAAAAGAAACAGACATGTACCACCACGAACCACTCTATCAAAAAGACATGAATCTCAAGCAGAGGCAGAGATGTACAGTACACCAGAGAACAGTATTCTAGTAAAGGAAGAACAAGTGACCTAAAACAAGCTTCACTGATTTTATCAGTTATAAGTTTATGAGGTCTTAGGTACAATACTTAACTTCCGTCCTACATTGGCTGACAATTTCATTAGATGTTTCTCAAAATCATAACGCGTGCCAAAAGTTACACCAAGTATAGTTAAAGCTTGAGACTCATTTAGAGAGTCCCATTCGCCTGAAGGGGAGGATGGGGTGGAAAATCAGTACGAGATCTAAAATTAATAGTGTTTTCGTTTTACTGAAGTTCAGCCTCATACCACCGACTACATCATTCATTAATCTGCTGCAAGTCACGACTGAGACTAAGGGCAGCTTCATTTCTCATAAGTGGAGACTTTGCTACACCCACAAGTGTTGCATCATTAGCATAATAAGTAATCTTGTTTTCCAAGCCAACAGCCATATCACTTGTATACACTAAAAATATCAGTGGACAAAGAATACTACCCTGTGGAACTCCAGACACAACAGCTCTTGGTTCGCTAAAGATACCATCATCAGCACCTTGCTGTTGCTTACTTGTTAGAAATTCTTAAAGTAACCGTCAAACGAATTTACCCACGCTAAGATTCTGAAGCTTATATATAAGTTCCTTATGATTTACTAAATCATGAGCAGCGCTAAAATCTGTTTGCATTACTCTACGCTCAAAACCCATATCAAGGTTGTCTTGTAAATGGCATTTCAAATTTAAAAGAGCACCTCAGGTTCCTAACTGCTTCTTATATGCATATTTACTATCAGCTAACGACCCTTTGGATTCCACATACCTGTAAAGTAGCTCAAAAATAAGTTTTTCTGCAGCTTTGGGGAGCACAGGGAAAATAGAAATTTGTCTGTAGTTACAGCAGGCTGCAAAGATGCCACTCTTTGTAACAGGCACTGTATTACTCATCCCAAAAAGATAACTTGGATCGACATATAAATATATAAAATCTACTAATCTTGGAAGACAACACACTAGAAACCTTTTAAAAGCAAAGGGAAGAAACCAATAGGATCTTCTCCACCCCAGCTATCAACACCATCAAGAATTTTCTTAATGTCCCTAGAGTGAAATGCAAATTTTGCAAGAATAGGTTCAGGATAGTAAGTATAAGGAAGACGAACATCCTCAGCTGATTGCTTAGCTTCAAAAGCTCGATGAAGCAGTTCTGCCCTTTCCTTAGGGCCAGTAACCAATCTACCATCATCTGTTAGTAGTGGTGGTGGAATGGAAGATGAGACTGACCCATAGATAGAAGATGCCAATTTAGCCAACCACAGATGAGGCTTAGTAATTCCTTCTTGAAGGAATCATTGTTATTTCTCTCAGATATGGTAAATTCTATTCACAACGCAGCAAGACTAAAAAAAAAAAAATGGTGTAATTTCCATGTGAATGATTTCATCTCCATGTGTTGAATTTGGTCTGTTTGTCATAGTAAGCTTGTTTACATGTATCATCAAACCATGGCTTTTCATTTGTCCTTACCCTGATGACCTTTCTAGGAACATACCTTACTAATATAGCCATCAGCATTTCATTTAACTTCTTCTTGGGATCTGGCTCTGATACAGCATTGAAAATATTAAGTGCCTGACAAGTTTCAATAATGCAACCCAATTGGCTCTAGATTTCAGCCATGACGTCTTTTCAGTGGTGGCATTAGGAATATGCTGATTGACAGATATGTTCATCTCAATGGCACAATAGTTGGACGTGCCTGGATACTAGCAGACCTTGGACTTGACGATAGCTGGAAGATCTGTGAATATGAGTTCTAGTCTATCGCCAGAAATATGTGTGGGTTCCTCAATTAGTTTTACAAAATTGTAAGATACACAGAACTCAAAGCAGATACGCCATGTTGATCTGTGGAATTTGATTGAGCCACTCACTGTGCTTTGCATTACGGCCTCCACAAATAAAAAGTGAAGCTTTATCACCCTGTGACTGAGCCATACCAATCCACTCCAAGAGACAGTCATATTTGGATTGTGGTAAAAGCCAAATACATAAACATTGTAGAACTTATTGAAAATCTTAAATCAAAGAACTTGGCAACTACACTCCATGTTTTCATGATGATAAGTAGGTCGTCCAGACCTAGTGTATACAAACATACTTCGTGCATGTGAGATGTTACTACTTACAAGTATATCAGATAAAAGCATCAAATCGCAGTTAAGAGCACAACCCTGGAGATCAAGATTTGACCTTAAGCCTCGAATAATTGAGTAAAATGTTCAGCAATTTGTCCTACAGCAAAGAGTGACAGACTCAGGGCTAGGCTCAGTGTCTCCAAAAGAATTTCGGTTAACAACATAAAATTAGAAGCAAGTCTAATAAATAGACTAATAAACAATAAAGTTAACAATAATATTTGCGTTATCTACAATTATTGCATTAAAAGGAAGGATAAAGCTGACCATATATCATTAAAATAGTGCCGGAAGAACAACTGGTTGACAAGGTAGAGTCGGGACACCTTGTATGGTAAAAAAAAAAAAAAAAAGAAGTAAGATAAACAAAACCTACCAAGTTTGGCACAACAAATGCGGGAGGGCAGCCAGGATAGATTTAGAAACTATAAAAAGTTGAGAAGAACGTGAGTAAGGTAATGCTGCATGATCGCAGAAGATGGAGAAGACTAATAACAAACAGCGACCCCATATAAAGATGGGAAAAGCTGAAGATAAAGAAGAAAAAGTTGAGAAGAAAAAGATTAGATAAAGAAGTCGCTTTCCTGATACTCCACCAAGCAACTTTTGTTTGTTCACCAGCCTGTCCTACACACTTAAAAAAAAAAAAAAAAAAAAAAAAAGTAAAAAAAAAAAAAATTTAGGAACAAAATTTTAATACAAGACTGATTTGTACATGGTTAGTCTGAATGTTGAATCTTTATTCACAGATGTCCGTGGAAGAGACAACAGAGATCATTTTAAACAAAATTTCTACTGATACTGACACTGAGTTTAAGGGTTTTAACCATGATCATTTTAAGAAACTTTTATAACCGGCAGTGCGGGACACCGCCTTTATTTTGAATGGTGTTTCATATTGTCAAGTTGACGGAAAGGCACGGGGTCCCCACCCGGCCCGACCTTTGCCAATGTGTTAATGTGTTCGCTAGAGGACCAATTTCTGGACAACTGCTCTCTGGTCCTTTCCCTCTTTTACTGGATATATGTCAGTTATTTCCCTACTTTTAAGGGACAGAGATAGGGCTGATATGAATCTCAAGTATGCTAACACTGCACATCCAAATATCAAGTTTACTATTGAGCATGAAAAAGACAAGTTGCCCTTTCTAGACGTTTTAGACACTCGAGAAAAAGACCGTCGTTTGGAAAAAAGACCTTTCCCGGTCAAGGTTTGAATTTTTATAGTCACTGCCGTTTTAACTTTAAATTCAACCCATTGGCTGCCGTCTTCCACAGGGATTTTGTTTTAACCTCCAGCTGGTCTGGATTTAATATCGAAAAAAACTTTTTTTACAAATACTTTTCTGACAACTGTTGCATATGTTTAAATCTCTGTCTCTCTGTCTCTCTCTCTCTCTCTCTCTCTCTCTCTCTCTCTCTCTCTCTCTCTCTCTCTCTCTCTCTCTCTCTCTCTCTCTCTCTCTATATATATATATATATATATATATATATATATATATATAAATATATATATATATATATATATATATATATATATATATATATATATATATATATATATATATATATATATATATATATATATATATATATATATATATATATATATATATATATATATATATATCTATATATATATATATATATATATATATATATATATATATATATATATATATATATATATATATATATATATATATATATATATATATATATATATATATATATATATATATATATATATATATATATATATATATATATATATCCACAGTACTATGACTTTCAATTACTGGAAAACTGATTTCATCCGACGTGTTCTACATGTAAGTGGGTATATGCCTACAATAATTGTTCTCTTTCATGGCTTATGTGTATTGCCCTCTTCAAATATATGGAAAACGTTTCAGCTCTATTTCTTTTTATTATGTTGCCTTCATAGTAAATTGTTTTAGAATTTTATGACGAATTTTTTCACGTATATTGATAATAAAATAACGGACCAGTCTTCCTTAGAAAATATTAGTGAATATCATTGTTATGGTATACTTACATTTTCTGTTTTTCAGAATATAAGGAATGAATGAAGTGATTTTATTTCATTTATTAGTGCGTTATGAAGTCTCGATGACTATTGATGTTTATCGCTAACAATTCAGACACCTTCCTTGCACGTTGCTCCGTCGAAGATTGTGGTTGTATCATTCTCTCCTGATTGTACCCGACAGACGCTCTAGCACACATCTGATATTGTTTGTTGAGTGCAAACTGTGCAAATGTTTTATATACAAACCAGGATAAAAGCTTGCATTCTAGAATGGGAAAAGATTGTCTAACCACAAAACTAGATGGGTTACTTTATGAGAGAGAAGAATTCTTTATTCGAAATAAAATATCGTAGAATGTTATTCCTGAAATTGTTCGTGTGTGGGGAATAAAATCACCGTGACCAAACAAGGCAAAGGGGAACCCAAAAGTTATCTGCCAATAAAAATAAAAAGGACAGCTCAGTATTGCTCTTCATCTCACCTCGAAATACTGCATGTAACAATTTCATTTTGTTGAGCCTAGAGGAGCGTCAATCCATATCTGGAATTTCTTTTTAACTTTTATTTATTTCCCGTTTACTTAATTATCTGAAAAGAACGTTTGAAATAAAACTAGGAACGAGGCAAATTTACTCCCGAGTACCAGCCTGATTAAGGCATTCCTACCTAATGAAAGGCCAAGTGCACTGTATTACTCCTTTTGCATATTCCCATTTAGAGTTTAAAATTGTTTGCCAGGGGCACAGCATATACGTCCAGGACTCTCACTTCCCCGGCTGGCTGTAAACTCAACATGGGAAACTGATATTTTCCCGCAGCGACCTTGAAAACTGAAAGTGGGTCAGCCATTTTTGAAACTAGAAACGGTACAACGATTAGGAGGGACAGAAGGGCTCCTGGGTGTGGTAAAATGGAAGGAAAATGTGGTCGTCTCGCAAATGAAAGTTTCAGATGTTTTAGAGGCATAGGGGCTGGGTAAAATTACACTTCCCTTCTCCGTTATCTTTTACCCTGGCGTATGAAATATCTTTATAGTGTATTCTTTAGGGACTGCATTCACATATCAGGTCAATATGAAAAACAAAACACAAGTGAATCTTTAGCATGGAAATTTTTAATGAAAATAGTAAGTATATCGGTAGAAAGCAAAATCCTTCATGAGCTTGGAATATAGGATTAAATGACATTGCAAGTTCTATTTCTGTAACACACTCCGATACCAAAACCATAAGTACTTTATTTTCCATAATTACAATCCATGTAAATAATTTGTTTTTTACTCTATAAACCCTGAGCGCCAACAGTTTTCAGTAATTCCCCTCGCGCTTTGTCTCTCAGAAAAGAGGAATATTAAAATTATATTAAGTTTTTTTCAATGAGGTTTTGTGAACCACACTCAGACGTTTTGTGACTGCACCTCAAAAATGCAACTTGAGTATTTATTTGTTTGATTGCAAGAATCACCAACCCCAAGATACTTAGAATGAATAGTTTAACAAATAATAAGCTTAAATTTAGCGAAATTTAGCTGAGACTTAGCTGAGAGAGAGAGAGAGAGAGAGAGAGAGAGAGAGAGAGAGAGAGAGAGAGATGGGGTTAAGTGGGAAAACTGTAATACAAGTATTTTCTCTGTTATGAAGAGCATTACCATAATATTCATTTACGCAAGAAAAAAAAACTGAGACAAAATCTGTCCATCTATCAAATATTGAAAAATACTTTCAGTTTGATGGAAACTTGACTATCTAATTCTTTTGATTGCATTGTCGTAAGTTGCAAAACTCCAGAAGTATATTAAAGGCTACTGGAAATATTGGTTCCTTTGTAGTAGAGGATTAAATATAATTACAGCTAGATTTGATACAATTATTTTTCATTAAAGCTAGTAAGACAAGGGAATGTTCTCTGTCAAACCTTGTTTCGTTTGTGCAGTTCTAACAGAAGTTGGAAAATGAAATAAGAAAAAATACATTTGATACCTTCACATGAATTGAAAAACGAGTAAAAGAAATTTTTTCGTAGACAAACCTTTCACAGAACTTTTATAACTGCGTTTCCAATCCAAATACATCTGTAAAAATACTCTAATGAGTTTTGGAGTCTAAATCTCTCTCTCTCTCTCTCTCTCTCTCTCTCTCTCTCTCTCTCTCTCTCTCTCTCTCTCTCTCTCTCTCTCTTCTGAATGAGTAAGGAGAATCTGGGTACTTTCTCTATCTTTCCTCAGATTCCAATAATTACTTTCCTTCTTTAAGAGCTTCCGTGGTCAATCTAGGACAATCTCTTTTTTTTTAACAGTTTTAATCTCTGAAAGTTTATTTACTTTCAGCTGGAAATTTCAGGAGTGAATAACTTACCTATATCAAGACATAGGTAAATAACATACTTATAATAAAACTCGTACTGCGCCAACCAGCAATATATGTAAGGGCATATATAATTATCATTATTGACCCTGCCTTTATATCTGGGTCTCTATCCAAGAGATGAACAGCCAACACACAATTCAGATCTTTAAAAAAGTTCTGATTCCAATTATTTTTTTCTTTATTAAGATTGGAAATTAAAGTAAAACAAAGCAGTAAACACGAATGTTCAGTATACATAGGTAACTGCATTGCATGGTACACAGTCATGTTCCCGTTAAAGGGGGCAAAATTTTAATATATGGGCACTGGGAAACAACGCAGCAAGTATGATTCTGCAAAATAGCTGTAAAATAAACTGGAAGAAGTTCTTGAATTTGGGTAAAAGTTTCGAGTGATGTAAACACTGCATAATTTCCCAGATGCATCCGGACTATGTTTATTTCATTTATATCTTAGATGTCATTTCAAATATTTCATTCTTCTCTCTACCTGACCTGCGGCTTTCTTTTTCCTGACTTTTTTCTATTCCTCATTTTTGTGTCTCATTTCATTTCCCCCTTACCCACTCTCACGATTTGTTTTTTCTTCTGCCTCTCATGAATCCCCAATTCACTGACTTCAGAGAATATATATATATATATATATATATATATATATATATATATATATATATATATATATATATATATATATATATATATATATATATATATAATATATATATCTGACCAACCCGATGCTGCCCGGAAAAACTCTGAATGACAGGCTACGTGTAGGGGAGGGAATAGGGAAAGGAGGAGGGGGAGAGGGGAGGGGAGGGGACAGAAGAGGAAAGGGGAAGGTGGAAGGGGTAGGGAAGGGAGGAGGAAAAGGTTGAGGGGTTTGTGTTGATGGTCCAATTGACAGTTCTACTTTTTTCATGCAAACATTCACCCTTCGAACAGATGTGTGAAAACTGACAACATTACTGTGATGACTGCCTCTTTTTATCCATATATCTCTGTACTGTCTGTCCCTTTTATCCAGATATTACTATTATGACTGTCCCTTTTGTCCAGAAATTTCTGTGGTAACTGTCTCTTTTGCCCGGGTATTACAGTTCTGCCTGTCCCTTTAATCAAGGTATTACAGTCGTGACTGTTCCTTTTATCCAGGTATTACTGTACTGTCTGTCCCTTTTATCCAGTTATTACTGTGATGACTATCTCTATTATCCAAAAATTACTGTGACAACTGTTTTTTTTATCCATATATTACTGCTCTGTCTGTCAGTTTTATTCAGGAATTACTGTGGTGACTGTGCCTTTTATCCAGGTATTAGTGTGGTGACTGACCCTTTTATCCAGGTATTAGTGTGGTGAGATGACCCTTTAATCTAGGTATTAGTGGGAGACTGGTATTAGTGTGGTGACTGACCCTTTTATCCAGGTATTACTGTGCCGACTGCCACTTTTATCCAGGTATTAGTGTGGTGGCTGACCCTTTTATCCAGGTATTAGTGTGGTGACTGACCCTTTTATCTAGGTATTACTGTGCTGACTACCCCTTTTATCCATTTATTACTGTACTGTTTGTCACCTTTAAGCAGGTATTACTCTACTGTCTGTCACCATTAACTAGGTATTATGGTACTGTCTGTCTCTTTTAACCAGATATTACTATGGTGACTGTCCCTTTTACTCAAATATTACTATCCTGTTTATCCCCTTTAACCAGTTATTATTGTGCTGTCTATCCCTTTTATCCAGATATTACTGTAGTGATTGTCCATTTTATCCAGGTATTACTGTGATGACTGTCCCTATTATCCAGGCATTACTGTGGTGATTGTCCCTTTTATCTGGGTATTACTATGGTGATTGTCCCTTTTATCCAGGTATTACTTTAATATCTGTCAACTTTAACCAGGTATTACTGTTCCGTCAGTCACTTTTAGCCGAGTATTATTGTGGTGACTGTCCTTTTTATCCAGATATTACTGTGGTTACTGTTCCTTTTATCCATTTATTACTGTTATGAATGTTACTTTTATCCAGAAATTACAGTGATAACTGTCCTTTTTACCCTGGTATTAATGTGGTGACAGTCCCTTCTATCCAGATGTTACTGTGGTGACTGTCCCTTTTATCCGGGTATTACTATGCGGCCCGTCCTTTTTATCCAGGTATTATTGTGATTACTGCCCCTTTTATCCAGGTAGTACTGTGCTGTGTGTCCCCTTTAACCGGGTATTACTGTGCTGTCTGTCCCTTGTATCCAGATATTACTGTGGTGACTGTTCCTTTTATCCAGGCATTACTATGGTGACTGCCCCTTTTATTAAGGTATTACTGTGCTGTGCATCCTCTTTAACTGGTATTACTGTTCTGTCTGTCCCTTGTATACAGATATTACTTTGGTGACTGTCCCTTTTATCCAAGTATTACTGTGCTGTCTGTCTCTTTTATCCAGGTGTCATTATGGTGACTGTCCCTTTTATCCAGGTATCGTTATGGTGACTGTCCCTTTTATCCAGGTATCATTATGGTGACTGTCCCTTTTATCCAGGTATTACTGTGGTGACTGTCCCTTTTATCCAGATATCACTGTGCTAACTGCCACCTTTCTTCAGGTATTACTGTCCTGTCTATGCCTTTTATCAAGATATTACTGTGGTGACTGTCCCTTTTATCCAGGTACTACTATGGTGACTGTCCCTTTTATCCAGGTATTTTTGTGTTGACTAGATTTTATCCTAATATTTCTGTGGTGACTGTCTTTTTATCCAGTTATTACTGTGCTGTCTTTCACCTTTAATTGGGTATTACTGTGATGTCTGTCCCTTTTATCTAGGTATTACTGTGGTGACTGTCCCTTTTATCCAGATATTACTGTGCTAACTGCCCCTTTTATCTAGATATTACTGTGTTGTCCGTCCCTTTTATCTAGGTATTACTTTGTTGACTCATAAGCATTTTCAATAATGTATTTCTGTGGTCTCGAGTACAAGAAATAAGGTATGATAAACCTGTAGAGTTTATTTACCACAAAATTTACAAAGGAAAGCCAGAATGGGGATGGAGGAAGGAGAAGCGCGTGGTATTGACTTTGAAGCCCACCCTATTATTTAAGCTGGGTCAAATGATGGCCACGTACTACATTTTGTCTAGACCCATCAAGTGGTTCGAATTTCTAAAGCGTGCAAAGTTATATACATACATACAAACAAAGTTACAGTATATTATTTAAGTTAGGTCAAATGATGACCGGAAATTTTGTCTAGATCGGGAAGATACAAAGGGAAGGGGAGGGGAAGGGGAAGGGGAAGGGCTTTGCATTTGAAACCTATGCCCTTTTACCTAAGTTGGGTGAAATGATGGCCACATACCAAATGTTGTCTCGCCAAATTTTGTTTAGATTGGTAAAACGGTTACCACATAAGTTACAAAGGGAAGAGGGAAGGGGCTTGGGAAAGGGGAAGGAGAAGGGGCTATGGGTTTGAAACTTATCCTGTTATGTAGGTTGGCTGCAAATGATGGCCATGTGCCAAATTTTGTCTAGATCGGTCAAATGGTTACCACATAAGTTACAAAGGGAAAGAGGAAGGGGGAAGGGGGATGGGGAAGGGGAGGGGGAAGGGTTTGAAACCTACTCTTTTATCTAAGTTTGGTCAAATGATGGCCATGTGCCAAATTTTGTCTAGATCGGTTAAGTGGTTACCACATGTTACAAAGGAAAGTGGGAAAAAGTATGGGGGAAGAGGAAGGAGAATTTGGTACGGGTTTGAAACCTACCCTATTGTCTAAGTTGAGTCTAATAATGGCCACGTGGTAAATCTTACCTAGATCGGTCTAGCATTGCGGATTTCTATAGAGCACAAACATATGGACGCACATGCAAACCCACATACAAACCCACATACAAATATACAAACATTCAGTTTTATATATAAGATATCATATATATAAATAATACCCCAATTCCCATGGTCTTAACACGAATATTAAGAAGTAGAGTATTTCATGGACAAATAAATAAAACTGCATTCGTTTGGTTCATTTATAGAGGATATTAGGCCTTCCCAGTCGTTGGCCAACGATAAGGAAGGAGATCATTATTGCTCAGCTGGACAGAGGTAACGGCAGGGTTATTGTCAGTAAACAGGAATTTCTAATAAATGGGAAAACATTCTTGACGATGCATCAAAATGTGAAAAACTCTGCTTTTCTGACCTGTGTAATATCATTAAATCAGAGAACAAAAGTAACCGATTTTTCGGAACGTTGAAGCAAATTATCACTGGCGAAATTACGTACAAATTTATTTGTTTCGGGTTCTTCAGACGGTATTGTATATGGATTGCCCGAGGTACACAAGACCGAAGTTCCATTGTGTCCTATCATCTCCTCTACTGACACAGGTTATTATAAGCTTGCTAAATTCCTAGCACGTATTTCGGAACCATTAACTGAAGTCCCTTCCCCCTCATTGTGATCTAACGACTTCAAACTGGACTCCAACTTATTTATGGGTGAAATAATTCAGATTATTTTAAATAAACTTTTTCCTGATGACGATGTCTTATTTCACAATTCTACCAAAGTTTTTTTTAAGCAATTTTAGAGTTGGCCGTGCTGGGCACGGCTTCATTTTAATGGTGCTATATATAAAGAGGTGGAAGGCACGGCAGTGGAAAGTCCTTTAGGACATACGTTCGCCAAAATTTATATACTATCCCTGGAAGAGCACATAATGGACGTCTGTCCCCTGTCCTTCCACCCTTTATTTTAGAAACGTCGCGTGGATGACACGTTTGTTTTATGCAAGCGAGATTTTGATGCAGACACTTAATTTTCGCTAGAAAAGATTCTAATAACAAACTTCCATTTCCGGACCTGCTTGGCAGAATCATAAAGGTATGCTGATGGGTCTAGGCATGAATATTTATAGGTCTTGTTATTTTAATTTTAAATTATATGCTGTTTCTACTCTCCTCCACAAGGATTTTACTCTTTCATCTAATTGGCAGTCTTTCCATGAGGATATTACTACCTTTACTAATTATTTCGGGAACAGCTGTTTTCCGCCAAAACTACATTTTAAACTGATGAATATGTTTAATAAAAAGATGAGGCCACCTACTCTATATCACACTATTCTTAAAAATAATATATACGCTACGTTCCACTATATACAAGATGATTCTTTCAGAAATTTATAAACCTTATTAACAAGAAACTACCGGCCCTTAAACTCAATCTCATTCCGAAAAATCAGCGAAAAAATGGCTGTCTCTTGAAATTTAAAGACAAACTCAGTCCTTTATTTACATCTAACGTGTATATAATTATAAGTCACCCAGATGTAGTCAGGGGATCTATGTGGGATGTAGTAAAAGTGTGTTGCGATTGCATTCGTGTTCGTAGAGGAGTCAGCTTCAGAAATGAGAGCAGATTGTCTAGCCCTGAGCTGTCTCGTATCAGGAATCAGACAGAAATATGTAAAACTTTTATAGAAATTGAAACTTTTCGACAGTAGGACAGGTACAGGATGAAAATTACCAAACAATACTAGAATCAATAATTCCCAAATTAACAGTTCCACCTTTAAACTCCTAAACATCTTCCACTCAATTGTTTATTGTATGATGATCTTGTTAAGCTGTTTCTTCTCTTCTCTGTTTGTACGTTTATTTTTTTATTTTGTAACACTACTAGTAGTTTGTTTTTAGCTATCTTTTGGGTAGCCTCTTCCTTGTTCTTTTAGTGCACTTTTTAATAATTGTGTTGTAAGTGTTTATCTTAATTTTAATGCAATTATTTTAATGAATGCCATGTTTGCTGTGTCCAGCTTTAAAATTGTAACTATAGTCTATCAAGCACTCGAAGATCGTTAGGGTGGGGCGAGTAAGGAATTCGCGAGTTGTCAAACGTCTTCTTGTTGTAATTAAAAGTTTTGCCCTGTTAGAGCTTGTTCAAGTGAAATAAAAGGAAAAAAATGTTATTCATTTAAAGATAACATCGAAACATATTTGGCTACACATATTTGCAGTGCAAACCTAATTTATTTTGATAAAAACAAAGAGGCATGGCATAATTTTTGGCCACCGCTGCCAAACCTCAATTTCCCTGACGCGTGATCAGCAAGGGCATTTAAATAGCCAGCTTGATCTGAAACAATAACAACGGTGGTCACCTCAAGCAGCCAGTCACTGGACAGTACGGATAGCCCATAGCGGATCAGATCTCCCCACCGCCAACATCTTTACTCTCAGGTCAAGTGAACTGTTGACAACATATCAAAATATTTCATATTAAAGAAACAAGGGGCCCTGTAATTAATGGTAAATCATTTCTCTTTCCTAAATGATGAGCAGTTTATTTAACCCGCAGAGGCACTGAAACAATACAGTCACGTAACCCATAAATAAGTGCTAAAATGGACTATAGACAATCATCAAATGGCTTGAAAGGTTGCTCCTGCCGAACCACCCACAGATTTTATGATTGGCAATGCATTGAACACATTATGGTATTATCACAAGAACTATGATTATTATTTCTAAAATGCACACAAAGAAAGAAAATTCATTAAGAAGCAAAATTTACTGAAGCTGTTTCTTTAGAAAATGAAGCACAATAAATGACAGATCTCAGGCAAAGCCATAAACAAGGGATTAACCTCCTTGAGGGTGGGATTTGAAAGGATAAATAGATCTGGCAGTGCTGCATTTTTTACCTGGCCCCACCCTAGCCATCTCAGAATGTTTGAAAGGCTTATAAGATTTGTGAAACGTCGGTTAATTGTAATAAAATGCACTATGTTAAGTGTATATCCCTAGAGCTTGATGGCCAAGTCGGTTAGAGCAGCAGCCTTGGATTTCTTAGAGGTCTGTGACGCGGGTTCAAACCCGCAGCCGACCAGTTAGAGAGGCGAACACTTTGCTATCCATGTAGATACCTTGGGATTATGTATGTAATTAACGGATAGGTTTGCTTAAAAGCAAATGGGTGTTACAGACTAAAATGCACACAAAAACAAAGCCATTCTTCTAAAAATATAACAGATACCTCAACTGTCTCGACTGTCGACCTAACAGATGACAGGCTCAGGGCAAAGCCATCGAACGAGACTAAAAAGTCGACCTCAAAGCCAAATCAAAGTCCTTCAAAATAGAAGGCATCGTTTACCTACCCCATACAAATGGAAAAACACGTTAAACGAAGAATTGTAAGAAAAGGTTGTCCCTGATCCTTTGGCTTGTTCTACGAGCTGTTAAAGGGAATTCTGTCAGTGGGAAATCTAAGCCAAGTCTAAGACAAATAACTGAGGCCGTGTTGACATTTACAGGTTTTTGTGCCTTTTATGATCCAAATGCACTCCAGTTTATTCTGCGGTTATGGTTATTTATGTGGTTAAAAATAGTTGAGCTCTGTTGTCCGTACCTAACTGAACGTTTATGCTGTATTAATCTTTGGGGGAGTGATTTGCCTGTGAAACCGACATAAGATTGGTCACAGTCAAGGCAAGGGATTTTGTAAACTCCATAACCACAGGATAAACTGGAATATGTCTCGTATAATTTACAGCAGCAATTGTTGGTTCAAATGCCACATGGTGGAATCATCTTTGATTAAACAAAGAAACACCATGAGTCTTTCAAGAGGTGCCTGGGAATCAGATATTATAGATAAAATCTTCCTCCAACCAGCGATCAAGAAGATTAAAGCGAAATTGACAACTGGAGTGACTTAACTGTAGCCCTATGCATCTTCTGGTATAAATACCGCTTTTCTGTAATTTTTTCTCATTCACTACTTGCCCGAGGAGAGAGACAGTTCGGTCTCTGAAATATAGCCTTTATTTTCCATATTTTGGCGTTTCTATAGGCTCCCCTATATTAGATGGAATTCTGTTTTAACAGAAAATATTTCTGAGTCATATAAACTCTATATATATATATATATATATATATATATATATATATATATATATATATATATATATATATATATATATATATATATATATATATATATATTTTTTTTATTTATTTATTTATTTATTATATATATACATACATACATATACTTATTTGTTTATTATAAATATTCATTATTTATGTGTCTTTATATGTAGTTGCATATATATAATATGTACTTATTTGTATAATAGAGATATTCATGTATTTATGTGTCTTTGAGAGAGAGAGAGAGAGAGAGAGAGAGAGAGAGAGAGAGAGAGAGAGAGAGAATATCCTGCTTGGTTTATGGAACGTAGGGGAAGAAAGCTCCTACACTTTGAGGGAATGACGTGACTTTTAAGTGAAATTTAGGAAAAGGAAAATGAATGTTTTGTACGTTATGGTGCGTACGATGGGCAGGGAATGTCTCATAACTTCTTTCCCAATGGGAATGCGAAGAAGAGGGACATTGCTGGAAGAGCGGGAGTGCATTTGGATCATAAAAGGCGCAAAAGCCTGTAAATGTCAACACGGCCTAAATTATTTTTCTTAAACTTGGCTTAGATTTCCCACTGAGAGAATTCTCTTTAACAAGAAGCGAAATATTTCAGTGACATCTAACCTGGGTATTTTCCACTCTTTTTTTTTTTTTTTTTTTGCCTTTCGCTTGAGTTTCATTCCACATGATTGTTAACATAGCCGTTGTTTTCGCCTTTTATTCATTAGTAAATCAGACTAGAAAGATATTGTTTGCTGTGCGATGAGAATATGAGCTAAACAGTACATGAACTATTCTCTTAGCCTGAAGCGTTTAATGAGAAATCATTATTTTAAATCTCTCTCTCTCTCTCTCTCTCTCTCTCTCTCTCTCTCTCTCTCTCTCTCTCTCTCTCTCTCTCTGTCTAACACAAACCTCCCATGAAACACAAGGGGAGATATTCATAAACATGAACCATGAATCATTATAACTGATCGCAATCCTCTAAATTCTAGCCATAATCTATTAACACCTTTAATGACTTGTTAATCCCTTTTACTGCTGAATGGTCCCTCTTTATAATCTGTTACTGTAATGAGATTATGCGACAAAGAAACACGAATAACGGGGAAAGACCGTCGGAAGATAAAAGGAAGTGATGATGAGTCATCATAGTTGGTTAATAAAGATTAGACTGTTCATTTTGATTTTCGTTATTTCGATTCTCCTTCAAATGATATCTTGGGAAGATTCTCATTTCATTGCCACACATTGCTGGACAGTGGAAAGCCGCAAGTAAGAATGATACAGAATGGACTTTGTTCAGTAATCGTTCGCATTATATTTAGTCACCCTCCATAAATGGGATCTAGTGAAGTGTCTTATTCTAGAATCCCAGCCACCACCCCCCCCTCTCTCTCTCTCTCTCTCTCTCTCTCGCTCTCTCGCTCTAGTTTGATTCATGGAGTCTCCAGATATTCACAGTTTTTATCACATATGATAACGAAGCTTCTTATCGTAATGAAATTAGTTTTGGGTGAATTTGACCTCGCGGATTTTACATTTGTGTGCAAGGCTGTTCTATTGAAAAGAATCCTCGAGGAAAGGAGAACTATTGTTCTGAAGTTTGTTGCAAAGATTTTGAGTGTCGTGAAACCCCTCAAAAAAGAATTCGTTTCCATTTCTGAGTAACATATCCTGATTGATTCCACTGCAGTGATTATTTCTTAAGGAAATGATTATCATTCGACAAAGAATGCAGGTGACTAATTCTTTAGTGACTTTAAACTCATTTTATGGAGTGATCTGAATCCATCCACCTTGACGAGAGACGTCATTTTGGAATTACCAGGTAATCATCGTTACGAGATAATTCCCAATTGTAGTTTTATCCATTCGTTTGTCATCCGATTGCCACTCGGGAATTTGATATGGAAATGATGGACACAATTCTGCAGCGTGTCTGTTCTCTTGTCAGTAGTTATTAAAAATACCAGTCTTTTCAAGCAGGGGCAAGTTTTGTCCTGCGAAACTTTTTTTTTTTTTTTTCGATATAAGAATTAGTTTTTCTAAATGAAACCAAAATAGAAATGAGAGAATCCACCATTTTTGGTCTAGGAAAAGATGGATAATGGAAAATAGTGTTACTTCTTTTGCCCATAGATAATAACGAGATTGACTGCAAGCTGCCAAACCATTCGGGTCTAGGAGCGCAATATGTGGAAGGGGCAAGAGTTTACAGGAGTCGTAAAAATGATCTGTCAGATCGATTTATGATCGAGGCTGTAAGAGTCAGTCTTAGAGAAAAAGAGCTTCAGTATTATTCTAAAAAATTCTAGAGGAAATATTTGACAAACTGGAATACGCGAGGTAAATTGCACCCATTTTACAGCTTAATGGTGAACGTTATTGCTATTGGAGATGAATGAAATCTACAGAAGCATTTACAAAATATAACTGATAGCTGGTTTTATGCGTTTTGTAAAAATACAGTTTTACGAAATTAGCCCAAACCTTACCTCTACAATTCAAAGGGAAAAATACCGAAATTATAGAATCAAGTAACAAGATAAGAACAAAAAACCAAGGTGTGAAGTAGCCATTTGTTTACTGACCTGTTTATGTATTTCGGTCTATTTATTCTGTCCCCACACACACACACATATACTGTATATGTATATATATATATATATATATATATATATATATATATATATATATATATATATATATATATATATATATATATATATATATATATATATATATTGTGTGTGTGTGTGTTTGTGTGTGTGTGTGTGTTGTGTGTGTGTTAAAGGCCCTTGTCCAACCTTGACAAAGGGCCTTTGGCCTTTCCTGAGTTCGTTTTCTCTCTGTCTGTCTGTCTCTCTCTCCCTCTCTCTCTCTCACTCACTCTCTTACCTGTTCTATCTAAGGTGTGTAAAATTTACAAAACTAAAATAAGCAAGTTTAACAACGAATCATGTAAAATGAAATTATGGAAGACGGATATTAAACTCAAAGTCCCTTCTGACACTGGTTCCATTTTAACCGACCACTTCCCACATAGGCCATTTTAAATGCTCGTTCATACAGGAGCATATCTTCCCCAAATAATCATGGGTCCATTGAAACATTCTTGCAAAGAACGCAACCATCTTTATTAAAATCCAGCTTATAAACACGCCAAATCACATGAGATACATGGTTAATAATGGCAAAAAAGAACAGTCAGTAAATAATCGGTTTCGTACAGGTTAGCAATATTTCTAATTATCTACTTACTGTTAAGGAATGGAAATCTTGATTCCTAGCTTGTCCAACTTGTCCTTTTTGATTGGGCCATCACACAAGAGTGAGCAGTCTGTCACAAGCCTATTTGCACCGAGCGTTTTCGTAACACACGTATGAACGCACATTTCCGTTTCAAACCCCAGACTCCGATTTTAACTGGACCAAAAGATTCCATACCTTACTGATGGAAATTTCCATCACTGACATGCGACACTAAATCTGAATGCCCTCCGAACAATGTTTAGGTCACCGATCAAACAATTGCTGAATTTACTAATGTTCTCATGCAGACGGAATCTCCATGGTTTCCAGCCTCCTTCACAAAGACTAACACAGCTGGATCTCAAAACCCACTGTACGCTAGACGATGAAGATGAATAAACACTTAAGACATCAGCAAAATTGCTGAATGCGGCAAGCGTTCATAGGTTACAAATATCTCCATACACACAATCACACACACACACACACACACACACATGCACTATCACACATTTGCAAACGTTGTATTTATATATATATATATATATATATATATATATATATATATATATATATAAAATATATATATATATATATATATATATATATATATATATATATATATATATATATATATATATATATATATATATATATATATATATATATATATATATATATATATATATATATATATATATATATATATATATATATATATGAAAGAAGGTTCACTAAAGCAGACAGCTTAGTACATGGTTTTCTTTATTCATCACGGCCTACGTTTCGAGATCATTGTCCCAGCCTCAAGGCTAAAAGTATACAAAATAAAATATACAAATACAGCAGAAAATGTTTGTACGTATGTAGAAATAAATAATGATAAAGTAAACATCAATACAAAAGGTAAACCTAAAATAAAATTGTTAAAAAAAGAGAAAGAACTAGAATATTTCAACTAGCAGACCTTATTCCTCGAAGTCCAGTTGTTGTATGAAAAAAACAGTAAACATAAGGTGGGGTGTGGTTGAGGCTAAATACAGGGGCGTGGACGAGGAATAATTGTTCAAAGAGGGAACAGGCTTCTTGATCGCTAACGATTTAAGAATAGGGAGGTGGTGTTCGTGTTGGCTGGTTAGGATAATCTTAAAATCATTATAGTTTATTTTACTTTTGCAGTTTTATATGATTTCTAATATTTGATGTTTCAGGATTGGACAACGTTATATATATATATATATATATATATATATATATATATATATATATATATATATATATATTATATATATAGTAAATATATATATATATATTGTCCTTCAGCCTAAATCGCTAAAGTGGGTACTAGCTTCACTTTCAGTTAATCCCACTATCCAGCTAGAAAGTATGAGCTGGCAACCTTCTTTCTCTCTCACCCTCACTGTATATGAAATGCGACTGATAGTTTACCTATTTTGTAGCATTCAGTAAACCAGCATTTTGATTACACTTCATAAGTGTAAATACACAGATACACAAGCGTACTTCACTCGATTGCCATCCTGAATGAAAGCAATAACTTGGATAACGGGTTAACGCAAAATCTAATTATTGCTTGGCAAATTTTTTAGTAAGCGACACATTATTTTTATTTATTTTGTGTGTGTGGGTATATGTTTTACTATTTGTACTCAAGCAGGAGCATTTGTGTAATAATATATAATACCCACATACTTAATTGTAGTTATTTTTTACAGTTAAGAATTTTTGAATAAGAATTGAAACACCTGTTTATGATCTATAAATCAATCTAGTGTATGTGCGAACTGAGTGTCAAAATAATGATTCAGTGCCTGAGCTATGCAAATATTGCGTCCGGTTGTATGCTGCATGAGTGAGCATGAGAGCGAAAGAGAGAGAATTAGTTCACGATGAAGGGTTGCTTTTAGTATAAGAGGTTCTGAGAAATACAACGGTGAAAACCACGAATTTCATTAATTGGAAGGGTTACTTTCTTGCATGTATAATTCAATCTTCCCCCAAAAACCCCGACCAATCACACTAAAACTATAGCCACCGGTACTTCTAATCTATTTAGATATTACTAGATCTGGAGACCCGGGTATAAATCGATAAGGTTAGTCTCTTGGAGATCTTTAACGCAATACGATGATTTCAGTAAAAGGCGAGAAGAATTATTGTCTTCTACACAAGTTTGTGTTTGTTTAGAAACTTTCAATAATCCTGAATAAATTTTGGACCTTCTGCCCCTTGACTCGTGGAATCATTCTGACATCCAGAAGCCTTCCATGAAAGTGGTCACATTAACGAACAAGACAGAGGAAGGAATCAGAACTATTCCTTATTAAATTTAAGGGAACATAAATCAGAAGCTATTTTTGAGCCCATCAGCTGATTACGTTTTGGTCAGGTTGAAGTCTATTATGGCGATTGACAACTGCGGAGGGAATGTTCAGTAAGAGAGAGAATATGTTTTAAGGTCTGACGTTTATGACTGCAATGAATTTCATTCTTAATATTTCAGAAGAAAATAGATATGGTCCATCGCATATGATATATATATATATATATATATATATATATATATATATATATATATATATATATATATATATATATATATATATATATATATATATATATATATATATATATTTATATATATATATATATATATAAATATATATATATATATATATATATATATATATATATATATATATATATATATATATATATATATATATATATATATATATATATATATATATATATATATATATATATATATATATATATATATATATATATATATATATATATATATATATATATATATATATATATATATATATATATATATATATATATATATATATATATATATATATATATATATATATTATATATATATATATATATATATATATATATATATATATATATATATATATATATATATATATATATATATATATATATATATATATATATATATATATATATATTACAAACAAAAGTCATCAGATGGAGACGTCTTGCAGCATTTCATCCATTTATTTTGGCGACGCTGCTAGGCCAAGACTATTCCCTGCTATTCCTTGAAAGGTATTTAGCATTTCAATTTTAGTTTTTTTTAGTTTCTTTTGAAATAAATTATCTTTTATAATTAGGCGAGTCAACTTTATATTATTTAAAGTTTGTATGTTTCAGCCTGATGAAGAGCTTTTGTCCTCGAAACGTTGCCAAAATAAGTAGGTGAAATTCTGCAACAAGTCTGCTGATGCCCTTTCCTGTATATTTTGCCCATGGCCACTGTTCTGGAAGTTATATATATATATATATATATATATATATATATATATATATATATATATATATATATATATATATATATATATATATATATATATATATATATATATATATATATATATAAATATATATATATATATATATATATAAATATATATATATATATATATATATATATATATATATATATATAATTATATATATATATATATATATATATATATATATATATATATATATATATATATATATATATATATATATATATATATATATATATATATATATATATATATATATATATATATATATATATATATATATATATATATATATATATATATATATATATATATATATATATATATATATGCAAGTGAGGTTAACTGGGTTAACTTTGTGCACACTGCTAACTTCCTTGGTTAACCAATTATGTGACTTATCTTTTGTCCCATGCAACCACCATTATTTCCTCCCACATGTCTACGTGAATCAACTACTTACATTCTTCCACCATTCATATCAGCATTTATTGCTCCATCATTCTGGGCTGCCTTTTACCCTCATAACCTTATCCTTACTAAAATTTGATCTTGAAGTTCCCCTCTTGGAAATATTTTCAACATCTTTTACCTGTTTCTGTAATTTCTCTTCACTACCCTAATCAATACGTCATCATCTGTAAACATCAGCCATTCCACACTACATTCACAACTTATTTTCTTATCTCACAGTTTTGCGATTATTCTGACTTCTCATATCACTCATCCGTATTGATAATCAACTTTTACACAAAACTAGTCACTCCCTCATTTGCATATTCTAACATGCCTTACTTCCATCATAAAAAATATTTCACTGCTCTGATCAATCTTTTCTTATCACATGTTCTCAACATCCTCTGCATTGACTCTGGGTTAATGTACACCACATACAGCAGTTTCATTCTGTTCTAAAACTTCTCACTCGAGCGCTTCACAACAAACCCTTAACGTAGATTCCCTTTCACTTGTCAAATTACACACCATTTTGCCTTTATCAGTCCTTTTATCATCTCTCTCAATCAAAAGTCTACCATAGAACTCCCCTGGTAGACTGAGTAAAGTTATGTCCTTATAATTCTTACATTTAGGATTTATTCCCAGTACCTTTCTACAGTGGAACAATTATTCCTCTCACAAATTCCTTCAGAATATTTTCCATATCCAGACATATCTTAAACCTCCTGGTCAACTACAAAATCACACTAAAACCCCATCCCTCATGATTTCACTCGTAATCCTATGAACTCTGACGTCTGTCCATCATTCAACCTCTTAATTGCCTACCCTATGTGCTCAAATGTCACATTCTCATTTGTTATTATGCTTACAGTAAAACTCTCTCTACATTTTTCGTCATTCAGTTCTTCTTTGATTGACTCAGGTCCATATTGCTTCAAACAGTGGTACTCTGTTTGTATCTGTTCATTGCGAGATCCATTTACTTATCAACCATCCTCTTTGCATGTATTTCCCTGTAGAACAATTTACCCTCCATAAAATTCATGCTTAACCTTCCAACTCTGTATTGATTACTTGCATTTTTTTCTCTCACTATCATCTTGAATTATCAATCTTCCTGTATACTTGTACATGTTCTATTCTTCTATTCTGCCACTCAGTTGCTTAACTTACAACCTCTATTTCAATTTCTTGCCTTTTTTCTCTCTCACTGTCATTTTGAATTGTCATTCTTACTGTATACTTGTACATGTTCTTCAATTCTGTTGTACTTTGATTATTTCCCTTTTACATTTTACATTAAAAAAAAAAATTCATTTCATTGTGCTATCCCTTTCAGTTTTAGTTCCTTCTTCCTACCTTTCTATAGCCTAAAACATCCCTAGTGTCCTGTGGATTTTATATACTCCTAATCAACACCTTCCAATTGTGTCAGTAACCCTAGCCCATATCATTCATTTTCTCCTCCCTGGCATTCAAATATTCCACCATAGCAACTCTTTCACATTTTTAAACACAGACCTCTCCCAAGAATTCTTTCTGTCTCCCATTTTTCTTCCTTCCTGGGCCATATACACCATTACATATTTTTCTCCCGTTACCAGTCTAAGTACAATATGGAAATGTCACGTATTTATTATCATCACTAATGTATTATTTACCATATGGCCTAGTAAATTAAGGATTCAAACATATTTATAATTGTAAAATTAACCATGTGAAACAGAAGTCCATGTCATAACTCGCATCTATTCCATTTCCTTAGTCTGATTTCGGCAGCCATACCGTAGTACAATCACCACCGCATGGCCGTGAGTCACTGACATCACCTGAACCACATGGTCTGGGCTATCTTGGCACGGTCAGTGAATGCTCTTTTCCATCATCACAACTACGTGGTAGTGATGGCTGCTGACCTTTACTGCTAAATTGAGATGCAGCCGTAGAGCAATGTGCTACACTGTATGCCTTAATGTATAAAAGTATATGGTTAACCAGGAAACGAGCATTTGAATAATTTACAACTACAGATACCTAATACCAACTCTAGGATCACTTGGATCGATAGTTGAGAAAAATCAGGTGCCTTGAGCACTGGTCCCATACTGAGCTCGTTCTTTACATTATCAAATGCACCAAGTACTTGGTTGTCATGGAACTTTCTGTTTTTCTTATTCAAGTCACTGATAACCAGTGCAATGGTAGAAAACGGTCTTTATTAAACTTTCGATAGTATCCTGTGTAACGGACCTTTTCCTCCGTTACTAAAAATTAAATAACTCTTATCAAACTCTGTTCACAACCACAAGCTAAGTCCACAGTCAGTGGAATAGCTCTCAAACAATATTAATAGTGCAAAAATCAATTCATGGGGAAAACGAAACACCACAAAAACACTTAAATTTAATACAAAAATATGCAGATATTTCAAATTCTACATGCCTGGGAAGGACATGGGACTATCGGGGCAGATCTACGATAGCATGGGTTCAAGAGCAGTGGACGATGCCAAGGCGGAGAGAGCAAAAGAACGTGAGGAGAGAGAGAGAGAGAACGAATTGCTCAAGAACACCGAGAAGAAAAAGAATGTGAAGAGAGAGAGAGAGAATGTGAGGAGAGAGAGAGAGCAAGAATTGCCCAAGAGCAGGAGAAGGAAAAAGAACGTGAAGAGAGAGAGAGAGAGAACGTGAGGAGAGAGAGAGAGCAAGAATTGCCCAAGAGTAGGAGAAGGAAAAAGAACGTCAAGAGAGAGAGGGGGAACAGGTGCCCAAGAATAACGAGGAGAGAACGTGAGGAGAGAGAGACAGAATTGCCCAGAGCAGGAGAGAGGAAGACAGAGAGCGCCCTTGGGCTCCAGGTGCTAGAACGACAGCCATACCCGCCCCCTGCTGCGGGAATGAGTGCCCTCGGCCAAGCTCACTCGTTTGTGCCAAAATGGACAGAGTCGAACCAGTATGGCTTGAAAGGGCGAACAAGTCCTGGAGTGCTACGATCTCTCCCCGCCAGAACTCTCCCTTGTTCTCACTAAATTCCTGGCGGCCCTGCGTTGCCTACCACGCCCTTCCAGCTTGACGATCGAAACTGAAGCCATGCATAAGTTGATTACAAGGAGTACAGATTACCCCCATATATATATATATATATATATATATATATATATATATAGATATATATATGTATATATATATATATATATATATATATATATATAAATATATATATATAGTGTGTGTATTATATATATATATATATATATATATATATATATATATATATATATATATATATATATATATATATATATATATATATATATATATATATATATATATATATATATATATATATATATATATATATATATATATATATATATATAAGGTTCCCAATAAAGCACCCAAGAGCGTACATTTTACAACGTTGTATTGCAGAAAGAACTGTTTCCCTCAAGTGACAGGTATTGAATTATGAGGTACAGAACAGTGGTATTTATGCAGCTGAAAGAATGTTCCAGAAGTTGGCAGCTACTGCTACGTATTAGCCTCGAAGGCAGTAACAAAAATTATTTAATTTAAAACACAAAGATGTTGAACGGATTTTATGGGTTCAATTGGGATCCCAGGGCTACGTCAAGAAAGAAGTGAAGGATAATAAGAATAAATAACTATAATAATAATAATAATAATAATAATAATAATAATAATAATAATAATAATAATTAACTTTGGCTACTGATACAGGACCTTAGATGATTAAGGTATCCGGATGACGATGGATGGGTCAGGATCTTCTGTCAGATGGTTTCAGGTATCTGGATGACGATGGATAGGTCCAAGATCTTCTATTACCAGGTCTTCGGTAGTTCGATAGAGAGCTCTGTCGGGATGTTTTTATGTCGTATAGCAATTACGATGGGAAGCCACCTTTATAATCAGGGAAACTCAGGAACAACTTCCAGCAAGGGCAGGATCCAGTTCAAATTACCACGAGGGATCCACCAAAATCACAGCCTTCAAAGTCCGCGCTACGTCCAGGATACAAATCCAAGTTAGTTCTCACGAGAGTAAGTAAAGTGTTTCTTCTCAGACAAGTTCTCCTCACGGGAGAACAACTAAACGAGAATTCTCTATTAATAAATAATTTACCCAGTCAATGAACAATTAGTCAAAACTGCCTTAAACTCCAGCAGAAAACAAATATGTCAAACGAACAACTAAAAGTAAGTAACCACAACAAATAATAAATAATTTACGGCCATCAATGAACAATTAGTCAAATTAAACCGAAAGTAAAGCACTAAGTAACAGTTCAAATAACGGATGTCAACAACTGATAAATAACCAATATCA
Organism: Macrobrachium rosenbergii; assembly: GCF_040412425.1. Lineage (NCBI taxonomy): Eukaryota > Metazoa > Arthropoda > Malacostraca > Decapoda > Palaemonidae > Macrobrachium > Macrobrachium rosenbergii. The sequence continues at coordinate 47,764,671 of NC_089784.1, forward strand.
CTCATAAATATAACTCAAATAAACCCATCAGCCCATACCCAAAAGAAAACAAACAACATATAAATAAGTATCAGTCTTAACCAGCCAATTATACGAGAGAACAACTAAACGAGAATAATAAATATTAATAAATAATTTACGATATCATATATATAATAATTAGTCAAAAGGGTTAAACTATATATGATTATATGAAAGTAAAGCAGCTAATATAACCACTATAGCAACAAATATATATATATATGTCAATAATGATAAACAACCAACTATCGTTGATATAGTGATAAACTATCGTTGACAAGTGACAAATAAACCCGTAAAGGCAGATAATACCAATTCAGGTGTGTCTAAATATAAACAACATATATAAATATATGTATAAATGTGTGTGTGTGTGTGTATAAATACGAACTCATGGGTTCGTAACACCCCTTAGATAAGAAAAGAAAAGGAAAAACCATTTCTTTTCTTTAAAAAATAAAATACCTATTCTAATATAATAATTACTAAAAGTCCCATTGGCAGGTTAGACGGGGTAACCACGATTCAACCGACCAATAACACTTCCAGAACATCTATTCAAACAACTGTTTATTAAGGACTGCAAAAATCTATTCATGCGCCCGCGATAAAACATCAGGTATTACATTCTCTTTACCTTTGATATGTTTAATTTCCAAACTATATTCCTGAAGAATCAAACTCAACGAGTTAACCTCTGATTTTTATTTTTAAAACGACTTAAAAAAATTAATGGGTTATGGTCTGTGAAAATTACAATATTGCCTACATTGGAGGACAAATAAATATCAAAATGATTTAAAGCTAAAATTAAAGCTAAAGCCTCTTTCTCTATCGTTGAGTATTTCCGCTGATGAGGATTCAACTTCTTCGAAAAGTAAGCTACAGGATGTAGACTACCATTTTTATCCTGAATTAATACTGCACCTATACCCACATCAGATGCGTCCACAGCTAATTTAAATGGTTGTGAAAAATCAGGAGACTTCAATACGGGATCACTAACTAGAATAGATTACAATTTATTAAAAGCATCCTGGCATGAATCATTCCAGCTAAAAGCAACGTCCTTCTTTAATAGATTGGTCAGTGGTTGAGCTATATCAGAAAAGTTTGACACAAATCTTCGGTAATACCCAGCTAACCCTAAGAACTGCATAACATTTTTCCTAGTTTTTAGCACTGGAAAACTCATAACTGCCTCCACATTGCTATGTTTAGGGCGTATGTTACCATAGCCTACCTCATGCCCTAGATAAGTGACTTTAGCATGACCAAAATCAGATTTACTCAGATTAATAACTAAATTAGCATTTCGAATAGCTTCAAAAAATTCTTTAATCTGTTGCATATGTTCAGTCCACGTATTACTATAGAGAACTACGTCATCGATGTACACAACGCAGTTTCTGATATTCCTAGTGACATGATTCATTAACCTCTGAAATGTGGATGCGGCGTTCTTCATGCCAAATGACATAACATCACATTCATACAAGCCATTGGGTGTCACAAAGGCAGATATAGCTTTGGCTCTTTCAGTTAGTGGCACCTGCCAATATCCTTTCAATAGATCGAATTTAGAGATGAATTTGACCATACCTACTCTATCTATACAATCATCGACTCTGGGCAAAGGATAGGTATCAGTTTTGTAACATTATTGACTTTTCGATAGTCGAAACAGAGTCGAAACTGATTATTTTCTTTAGGCACACTAAAACCACTGGAGAACTCCATGGACTATAACTAGGTCTAATTAAATTATGCTGCAACATATATTTTACTTCTTTTTCTACAATGCCACTCTTATAGGGATTTAATCTATACGGGTACTGTTTAATAGGTGATGCACCCTCAACTTCTACATCATGTTCTATCAAATGAGTCCTGCCAGGAACATCTTTAAAAATATCTTCATAGGATAAAATTAAATCTACTAACTGTACTCTACAAGCCTCTGACAAATGTGATAATTTAGTCTTCAGATTTTTTAATATTTCTAAATTACTACTAGTCCATCCTATTTCCACAAATTCCTCACCACTCTCTTCCGCTTTCTTCTAAACTAACATACTAGGCTCTACCTTCCTTTCACAATATAATTTAAGCATATTAATATGGCAAACCCACTGTTTCTTTTTCCTGTCAGGTGTGTTAACCACATAATTAGAGTCGTTAATTTTCTTCTCAATTTCATAAGGACCCACAAACTTAGCTTGCAATTGATTCTCAACTAAAGGTAATAATATTAAGACTTTGTCTCCCTCTTTAAATGTCCTACACTTGGTTTTCACATCAAACACCTCTTTCATTTTTCTTTGTGACTTAACTATAGTCTTCTTCTTCTTCTTTTAACGTGCTTTTTTCCCATTTTTGTATGGGGTAAGCACGATGCCTTCTTTTGAAGGACTTTTGATTTGACTTTGGGGTAGACCGTAGTCTCGATCGGCTGCCCTGCCTGACATCGCTTAGACCCCGGTAGCGTTATAACCCAACGCCCTTTCTCCCAGCAGCGAGTTGTTCCTTAGCTAATTCCCAAGCTGCAAAAAGTCTACTTCTGGAATTTTACACCCATTCTAAAATATTGGAATTTGGTTCCTCACTTTCCCAACTATCTCTTAGCACCTCTAATGGGCCCCTTACATGGTGTCCAAAAATTAACTCAAAGGGAGAGAAACCTAGAGAGTCATTAGGCATTGATCGAACAGCGAATAATAAGTATGGTAGATCTGTTATCCAAGAACTATGATTATCTATACAATATTTCTTAATCATGCTTTTCAAAGTCTGATGGAACCTTTCAATAGCTCCTTGGCTTTCTGGATGGTAGGTTGTAGATACTATATGTTTGATTCCTAACTGCTTCATCTGATCCTTGAAATATTTAGACATGAAATTACTGCCTTGATCTGAAAGGAAATCTACCAGACATTTAACAATTACGGGAGCCTTAATTGATTTCAATGGAATGGCTTCTGGATATCTAGAAACTCTATCCAATATAGTTAAAATGAATTCTTTGCCAGCACTGGCTCTTGGTAGCGGGCCAACCACGTCTACCAAGATGTGCTGGAAAGGTTCACCAATAGAAGGAACAGGTATTAGTGGAGCTTTGGGCACTATTTCATTGGGTTTACCAGTCAACTGACATATGTGGCATGATTTACAGAACCTAGCAATGTCTTTCTTCATTTTTGTCCAATAAAAATTACGCCTGATACGCTCTAAAGTTTTGCTTATACCTACATGTCCTGCAAATATATCTTCATGTCCCCTTCTCATTATATGACTTCTAAATTTCTCAGGCACTACTATCTGGTCAACTCTTCTCCACTCTCCAGAACTACATTTCCTAAACAGTATATCCTCCTTCAAGTAATACAAATCTCCTTCCTTACCTCCTCTCTGCTATTTCTCTCAAACGACTAACCTCAGGGTCACCTTTCTGCTCTCCAACTAAAGACTCCCAGACCATTCATCGGCCTCCATACTAGATACTACTTCTCCACCATTTAATTCTAACTCATTTTTGCCATTCTCCTGGTCCTCAAAAACTTTCCTATCTCACACTCCCCCTCAGCTTTTAACTCCTTCGACTGAGCTCTGGTAACAGCACTAACTGGAAGAACTTCATCTACAAAGTCTAAGGGTTTCTCAAACTCACTGTCTACTGGGTTACAAATCAATAAGGGATCAGTTCCCACCTTACCTTTGGCTAAATCATTACCTAACACTAATCCTATTCCCACAATAGGTAAATTCTTAACCACTGCCACTCTTACCTCACCCTCTATTATACTACACTTAAGTTTAACAGTAATCAATGGGCAAGACACAACACTATCAGGAAAGCCACCTAATAATACTACTTCATTTTCACAAATCTCAACTTCTGGGGGTACCACAGATTCTAACAATAATGTCTGAGCTGCACCAGTATCCCTTAAAATTACTGCTTCCTCCTCACTACCTGGCTTATTCATAAAATCTACTGTACCATGGGATACATAAGGACCAAAATCCTTCAATAACTCCCGATCCTTTATCTCTCTCGCTTTTCTAAGCTTAATACCCTTATCTGCCCCAACTAACATCGTTTTTTTACTAGAAGGATTACCTTTTAACTTATAACACCTAGCCATAACGTGAGCCTTCATACCACACCCATAACATACTATCTCCCTAGGGGGTAGGTTACTTCTCCTATAAAAATTATAACTGTCGGGAGAGAGAGGTTTAAAATGTCTACGAGGAGACGAAGGCTTAAAATGTCTAGGAAGGGACATGTTACTTTTTCCTGCCTCAACTCTTGTCTCCCCTTCATACACTTTCTTATGGGTCAAACTATATTCATCTGAGGTTCTAGCGGCTACTTTTAATGTTTCTACTTAAGTTTCCTCTAAATGAGCTTTTAAATCTTTTGGTACACAGTTTTTAAACTCCTCCAACAAAATTAGCTCCCTCATATCCTGCATATTTCCTACTTTCCTAGAATTACACCAGTCTTCAAATAACCTTTCTTTACATCTAGCAAACTCTGAATAAGTCTCATTACCTGCTTTCTTTAGCTCCCTAAACTTCTGCCTATAGGCCTCAGGCACTAATGCATATGCTTTCAAAATAACATCTTTCACTAATTCATAATTAGAGCTATCCTCAACTGACAAAGCTGAATATGCTGCCTGGGCCTTCCCAACTAACACTACCTGCAGCATTATAGTCCAGTTTTCTACCGGCCACTTCATCTGTTTTGCCACCTTTTCAAAGCTGGCAAAAAACTTACTGACTTCTCTCTCACTAAATTTAGCCACTAACTTAATATTGTGGATTAAATCAAAAGACTCATCAGGTTTAATAAGAAATGTAGGTACATGCATCCTGTAGCCATGAAAAACCAAAATCAAAATCAAATACATATAAAAAACCAAGGTAAAAATGAAACAAATAAAGAAAAGAACAAAGATCATGTGATGAAGGCAAAAGCAAGCCAACAACACATTATGAAATGTCAGCACCACGATATGAGCCATCAGCACCTAGATATACCACAAGGAACAAGCAATGTATCTATGATGCTAGGGGATGGTGCAGATATGGAGATAAGTGCAGGTTTATGCACAAAGTGAATAAATATGAAGCTGGAAGAACAAATATAATGGAAAAGTTGGATTTTTAATGTACTAATTTCTGGAAATGAAAAAAAGATCAACATATCAGAACAGGAAAGAGACATGGGAAAATCCTTATTATTACCCATATTAGATAATGGAGATAATACGAAAACCATCATAGTGATGAACGCTCAGGGGTTTAGTTTCGAGTAACTCAAAAGAAAGATAGAGTTCTTAGAAGAACTAACCCAAAATGAAATAATAGAAATATTGAATATAAGTGAAACCTGGTATTCCCAAGAGACTGGTAATGATGACCAGATAAAGGGTTTCCAAACTTATAGATCAGATAGAAAAATAGAAATCAAGGGGGAACCCATATATGGGAGAGATGCCAATCAAGGAAAAAATCTGTGAGAAATATAGTAACACAGAATGTGAATTAATAGCGGTAGAATTTGAATCTGAAAAATTAGTGAACATTGTAATATATAGACCCTAATACTAAAGAGTTTGACATAATAATTGAAAATTGGATGAAATATGTAGAAATCACAAGGACTGGACTATACTCCTAACCGGAGACTTTAACTTTCCTTTTGTAGAATGGAAAGAACGAATAGGAGACTGTGGTTGTATTTATACATATAAAAAGAGAGCAATAGCAGTGCAGAAGATAAGAGGCAATTTGAAAAGCTATTAGATATGCTAATAGAACATAACATTCAGCAAATAAATCACCTACCAACAAGAAAGGATAATATTTTAGACCTAGTATTTGTAAATGAGGTGAACTATGTTAAAGAAATAATAGTATATAACACAGTATTTCGGACCATAATGTCATAGAACTAACAGTCCGTTCCAGAACATACGAAAACAGAGAAAAGCAAGAGACGAAAAAATGGGAAGGATATGGAAAATACAATTTCTATAGTAAGAATATAAATTGGTCAAAAATAAATGAAGAATTAAACAAAGAATGGGAAAACATATTTGTAAGTGATGATATACAGGTAAATACCGATATATTATATAAAATATTAGAGAAAATAGTGGAAAAATATATACGAAGAAAAAGTAATCATCAGTCACGAATTCCAAGAGACAGAAGGATCTTGTTCCAGAAAATTAGAAAGTGGAAAAAGCTCTTGCAAAAGAAAAAAGAATGCATGGAAAGTGATGGAACTAAAAAGTAAGATAGAAAATGCAGAACAAAAGATTATACAATCAAAAGAAAATGAAAAATGGAACCTAGAAGAAATGACACTACAAAATATCAAGCAAAACCCCTAAAATTTTTTATTCATATGCAAAAAGATGAATAAAATAAGAGTAGAATTAGGCCCTCTAAGAATTGAAGGGCGATTAACAAATGAAAAAAGGAAATATGTAACATATTAGCAGAAAGATATAAGAGTGAATTTACACCTAGAATTGACAATGAAGATAATGATACAGAAATAAGAGATGAAAATACTGAATACTTATCAGATATAGATATTACAGAAGCCGATATTGTGCAGGCTATTAATGAAATTAAAAATGGATCAGCAGCAGGACCAGATGGAGTACCTGCCATATTGTTAAAGAAAGTGGTTCATTCAATCGCAAAGCCGCTGGCAATATTATTAAGACAAAGTATAGATACAGGCAAGATTTATGATGAGCATAAATTAGCATATATTACTCCTACTTTCAAAAGTGGTTCAAGACTAGAGGCAAGTAATTATAGGCCTGTGAGTCTGACATCTCATATTATGAAAGTATATGAAAGGGTAATGAAAAAAAATATAATGAAACATTTAATGAAAAATAGATTGTTCAATATAGGACAACATGGTTTTGTACCTGAAAAGTACACAAACCCAACTGTTAGTCCACCATGAAAGCATATATAAAAATATGATAAATGAAAAAGATACAGATGTGGTTTACCTAGACTTTGCAAAAGCTTTTGACAAGGTAGATCATAATATATTAGCGAAAAAATTAGAAAACATAACATTGTTGACAAAGTAGGAAGATGGAGAAAAGAATTTTTGCAAAACAGAAAACAGATAGTGATTGCAAACGATGAGAAATCGGATGAAGCTACGGTAATATCCGGTGTACCACAGGGTACGGTGTTAGCTGCATTGCTGTTTGTGATTATGATTGCAGACATAGACAGTAATGTTAAGGACTCAGTAGTAAGAAGTTTCGCAGATGACACAAGAATAAGTAGAGAAATTGCTTGTGATGAAGATAGGAACTCGCTACAAAGAGACCTAAACAAAATATATAAATGGGCAGAGATAAATAGGATGGTATTTAACTCTGATAAATTTGAATCAATGAACTATGGTGATAAAGTAGGAATGCTATATGCATATAAAGGACCTAATAATGAGACAATCACAAACAAGGAAGCAGTTAAAGACCTTGGTGTGATGTTGAATAGGAATATGTTATGCAATGATCAAATAGCAATTCTATTGGCAAAATGCAAAGCAAAAATGGGCCCTTGTTCCGGCACTCCAAAACAAGAAAAGCTGAACACATGATTATGCTTTATAAAACATATGTACGTAGTCCACTTGAATATTGCAATATAATATGGTACCCACACTACCAAAAGGATATTGCACAAATAGAGAGTGTACAAATGTCATTTACAGCTAGAATAGAAGAAGTTAAGAAGTTAATTCTTAAATTTATATAGTCTTGAAAGGAGAAGAGAACGCTACATGGTAATTCAAGCATGGAAACAGATAGAAGGAATTACCGAAAACATCATGGAACTAAAATTATCAAAAGAGCAAGCAGAGGTAGATTAATAGTGCCAAAAACTATACCAGGAAAATTAAGGAAAGCACACAGGACATTAATCCACCACGCACCAGCATCGATAATGCAGCGTCTATTCAATGCGCTACCAGCTCATCTGAGGAACATAACAGGAGTGAGCGTAGATGTGTTTAAGAATAAGCTCGACAAATATCTAAGATGCATCCCAGACCATCCAAGACTGGAAGATGCAAAATATACCGGAAGATGCATTAGCAACTCTCCGGTAGACATCAAAGGCGCCTCACACTGAGGGACCTGGGGCAACCCAAACGAATTGTAAGGTCTGTAAGGTAAGGACTTCCCTTATTCCTACCTCCAGACTTCAATTGAGCTAGTTTAAGTTCGTGCTCTCTCTGTCTCTCCTCATGTTCCCTCTGTCTCTCCTCATGTTTCCTCTGCTCCCTTTCATGTTTTCTTTCCTTTTCTCTATCCTCTCTATCTTTCTCCTTAGCCTTATTTTCTAATTGCTTCAACTTAATCAGCAACTGTAATTTAGTTATTTCATCCCTATCTTTACCAGTCTCACTGACCTCATCATCATCATCAACATTATCACCGTCCACAAGGCTACTTCGGCTACCTCTACTACCTCTCCTACTTTGAACTGGCTTAGGATCTTCATCCTTCCTATCTGGAACTGGTTTATCCTCATTAATAGAATCTGCCTCTAAACAAAGATATTTCATATCCACCGACTTGATTACTTGCTTCCTATCAGCCCTACTTACATCTAGCCCACCATATTCTGCTATTAATAAAAGTTCATCTTTCTTTAATGATTCAATGTCAACCTCCAACGTTTCCCTATTTATAAATGGTTGTACATCTTCGATACTGGTTAGAACTGCCATTTTTAAAAGGAACAAGATGAAAAAAAAAAAAAATACTAAACCCTAACTCCTAAATTCTATCCTCCACCTCAAACCTGAAAAGTACTGGATGATCCCGCTGGGGATGGCATTTGTTACGTATTAGCCTCGAAGGCAGTAACAAAAATTATTTAATTTAAAACCCAAAGATGTTGAACGGATTTTATGGGTGCAATTGGGATCCCAGGGCTACGTCAAGAAAGAAGTGAAGGATAATAAGAATAAATAACTATAAAAATAAATAATAATAATAATAATAATAATAATAATAATAATAATAATAATAATAATAATAATAATAATAATAATAATAATAATAATAATTAACTTTGGCTAGTATGACGATACAGGACCTTAGATAAATAAGGTATCCGGATGACGATGGATGGGTCCAGGATCTTCTGTCACATGGTCTTCGGGTATCTGGATGATGATGGATAGGTCCAAGATCTATTACCAGGTCTTCGGTAGTTCGATAGAGAGCTCTGTCGGGATGTTTTTACGTCATATAGCAATTACGATGGGAAGCCACCTTTATAATCAGGGGAAACTCAGGAACAACTTCCAGCTAGGGCAGGATCCAGTTCGGGGCCACCACGAGGGATCCACCAAAATCACAGCCTTCAAAGTCCGCACTACGTCCAGGATACAAATCCAAGTTAGTTCTCACGAGAGTAAGTAAGTGTTTCTTGCAAATCCAGACAAGTTCTCCTCACGGGAGTAAGTAGGTGACTTCCTTTTCCCGACTGCAGTTCCAGGCCGCTCATCAACTCGGTTGCCCATCAGCCAACCATCAAAGAGGAGAAATAAGTATCAGTCTTAACCAGCCAATTACACGAGAGAACAACTAAACGAGAATAATAAATATTAATAAATAATTTATGGCCATCAATGAACAATTAGTCAAAAGGGTTAAACTGTCATGATTATGAAAGTAAAGCAGCTAAGTAACCACTGCAAAAACAAATATACGGATGTCAACAACTGATAAACAACCAACTATCGTTGACGAGTGACTAAACTATCGTTGACAAGTGACAACAAATAAACCCTTAAAGGCAGCTAATACCAATTCAAGAAAAAAAAACAACATATATATATATATATATATATATATATATATATATATATATATATATATATATATATGTATAAATACGAACTCATGGGTTCGTAACAGCTACATCTTCTTCTTACTCTTGTTTATCGTTGGTTGGATGCAGATTTTACCAATCAGATCTGAATCCCAGGCTCCTTTTCAGAGGTTCATCATGTTTCTTTGTTTTATCAGTGCTGACTCTACCAACCTGCTTTTGAACAGACAATGGCTGCCATAAATTATATGTGATATTTTCCAGTTTATTCGATGATTATGATTATGTTTAAAAATAGGGCAGCTCTGTTGACCATATATTACTAAACATTTGTATTGCATTAGTTTTTGGGAGAGAGTGATTTACCTGCAAATCCGATATAGGATTTGTCACAGTCAAGGCAAGGGATTTCCTATACTCCGGTGTCTCTGGGGATTGACTTTTGTTGGACGCTAATTAGGGAACTGGATAGGGTATTTGGGTGTACAGTATAATGTAGATACAAAAGCGTTAGAATTTCCAAGTGTTGGCGACAATGTCTTAATCCTGTCCAGGTGTGGGATTTTGACTTTATTGCTGGCCATCTCCATAGAAAGTAGGTAGAAAATTATGTTGGCTTCATAGATAGCTTTCTCAATTATATTAAGGATGACAGTTGCTTACGGATTAGTTCAAGATCTTTTTCCAGGAATTCTGGGGAGCAAAAAGGTAAGGCTCTTAAGAACAAATTGCTGGCTACTCCAACCTTAACGGAAATGCCATGGTAACTGAAAAGGTGGATATAAGAAACTGCAAATGTTGGTTTACTATAGACGATAAGTTTACATTCTAATGTGTCTGTAAATATCAAACATCAAGAAAAGGAATTTAGTTGTCTGTTTCCCATTCAACTTTGAATTTGATGCTGCGCACCAGAGCATTTAATTTTGAAAGAAAATCGTTAAAATTGCCCAATCTATTAGCCCAAAATAGTAGGATATCATCCACTTATCTTTAGGTTTTATGGAGTTTAATATTGTAGGTTCATTTTCATGTTTTAACTTTAATGCAGTCTTGCCTCTTGAACATTACATCGTAGCTAGGTGAATCAAAACATACAATTCCACTCATTAGTGATACATGGACAGTGGATGATTTGATCAGACAAAGGTTGTCTGATCAAATCATCCACAAAAAATGCTTGTGCTAACCCATACACAAGGTGTTGCAACAGATATTAGTGTAAAAGGAGATAAAGCAAAGAAAAGCAATTGTAAACAAAAGGGGATTTTTAGCTAAGGTAACTTTAGGAAACTGGATCAAAATTATAAGTCAAAAAATCTAACTAGCAGGGAATAACTTAGTTGCCATCTCTGGAAATAGGCACTAAGTACTCTGAAAAGAAAAGCACTATGGCGCGGTGGCACAGGGGCCACGAGCAACTCTCAGTTATTTTTCATGTTTTAAGCACTTAAACTCCCAACTATAGCATTGTAAGCATAATTTGCTAAGGCGGATAGCCGTATAGTAATTCCTTCCGTAAGGTGCTGGTTCTATAGTTATTGGATTGTGCGAGGATATATAGTCTTGTCCTGGGCTAAGGGGGGAGGCCTTCAGACATAAGAAAGGTCTCTATGTCCATGGAGGATGGAGCGGAACACTGCTCAGTGCACGCAGGGGCCACTGGCAGTTGGTTAGAGGTACAAGTTGGATCTCTTGGAGGGAGATCGTTGTTACGTGCTGGTAATGGCAATAGGGCAGGGCCAGACACTGGAGGTTGCTTCGTGAAGGGCTCAATGTCCGAGTAGGACGGAGCAAGGCACTGCTCAGGGCACTCAGACGGTGCTGGTAGTAGATTTAAGGCACAATTGGGATCTCTGGAAGGGAGATCTGTAGTATATCTCACCACTGGTATTAACGCAGGGCCACTTACAGGGATGGTGCTCAAGCTGTTCATGTGGTATGGGCATCGTTTTGGAGACATGGTTTTCAGGGATCGGGTCAGTAGCACCTAAATTAGCAAAAACTCTAGTTCCCTCAGGTTATGAGGTGTCCTCTCAATGGGGACAGTGGCACAGCAGTGTTCAGGTCCGGGTCCCTAGGCGACCAAGTTTTCCCGAATCAGGTGGGAATTGGTAGGGGGTGCCACGGCGATGGCTGGCCTCTGGGAGAGTGTGGCACTGGATGGCACTATCATGTCACTGCTCTCAAGGGGGGGAGGGTTCCTCTTGGGTTAAGCTAGGGATTGGCAAATGAGGCCAAGATGGATCTGCAAATTGCGAGTCTGCAGGGCCACCAAAGCCGGGAGTAAGAGGGGAGGGCCCAGTCAGTTCCTTAGGTTGTGAGCCTGAGGGGCCGCCATGGCATGGGACAGGAGGAGAGGTAGGAAAGGAGATGGGTTCTGGGGTGAAATTATGGTCGAGGGAAATCACCCCTGTGGAGTAGGTAGGCGATTCAATGCACTCTGCTAGGTAATGAGTCTTGTCATGCAGGGCCAGCCCGAGAGGAATTTCCCCCAGAAAATAGGCAGGATGTCCCATAACCTCTACTGGGTTAGAGGCCTGATCATGTATCTGGCTCCCCTCTTCGAAATCGCAGGGAAAAAGGGTTAGAACGGGTAACTGTTCCCCTTCATGCTGATCGTGGAAATCCAATTTCTGCATCCCGACACTGGCTTCCACGGAAGGCAGGGGAATAGCCTCGAATGACAACACAGAAGCTGAAAAGATAGGTTCCGCCACTATGGCAGGTGATGGCCACGGGGTGAGGAAGGCAGCATGTTTTAGTTCCGACAGGTCTGATGCAGGGTGTTGGGCTGAGGTAACTTCGGTGTTGTCTAGACTCAGGCCCCCGAAACCTGGTAAAGGGTCTTTCATAGTGAGTCTGTGTGTGCACATAATGTTTGTGTGCGCTTGCGTACATACTGGTCTGTTGTAACATACAGTCTATATTTTGATACGAAAGAAATGCATATTGAGACAATAAAAATTATCATAAAAATATTCTAACCTAAAAATAGCTAATGTCCGCAGAAGCAAGTGTGACATTGAAGTAACAGGTGATCACTTCATGAATGGCTGGGCTTTTGAAATGCGTATTTCGGTAAACAAACTTTGTATTTCCTCTGTAATTTTTCCATCACTGTGAGCTAGGGTATACAAACGAAAATACTTCTCCATTCATTTTAATCAATCATGCTTTCTCAATTAACTATTTGTGCCGATGTTAGTTCATAATTTTTGCTTTTTCATATTTTCGTAACATGAATGTTATTCACAGAAAATCTTGTATTCTTTTCTCCGCTTATCATCAAATTTCTTTTTTCTTATTTTTCACGGCAGTAATTCTTTGTGAGAGTTGATTTAATCTACCAGACTCCTAAAGGTCAAATATTCTTATTATGCATCATGAAATTGTTCTATTGAGTTTGTCTTCCACTCTGTGTTTACTCCATGAAATACACATGATTTTTGTTAGTTTTCTTTATCTTGCATTTGATACCTCATCAGTAACTTAATTAACTAGTGTTAAACAATTTACATCTTCCCAAGGGTTTTTATATATCAGGTTCTTTTGCCTTCTATCTAGAGTGGTAATTGACAAAAGCTGTTTATTTTCTTTTTTCAATTTGTATTGCTTTCGGAAGCTTTAAGCTCCGTCAGTGTACACTCCACGGTAGCACTAAACATGTCTCTAAATTTGATTTCTTTTTACAAGAAATTATTAACAAGGACAATGAGCTTATTGTATCATCTTTAATTACTTTAACGTAGGTTATGTGCTTGAAATTGATAGAAGTATACTCATTTCTTGTTTTACAGATCATCGTTTATGAACATAATTCTTGACTTTACCACTTTTTAAAAGAAATTTTAAGTTTGGATTTGTAAACTCATATGAAAATCTGATTACACATTAATAAGTTAAAGGTGACAATCCTCTTGGTTAACGATTGTTTCATTTCTACCATAAGCTGTTTACCCTAGCAGGCAGTGACTCTCGGAATAAAAACAAACAGTCCCTCCCTCATTCTTACCTTAACTTCCGAATCGTGGACGAACCCAACGTGCAAAAAACATATACACCTTACCCTTCCTAACCTTGCTGTCTTTCTTGATTTATCTGCTGTGAGACCCATCTCCTCTTCTATCCTAACATTGTCTGTTACATATAGGCCTAACCTAGAATACCTGCACAAATGAACTGACTTCATTCTTCCACCATCCACATTAATAGCCACCGCTCCATCTTCTCGGTTCAAGATTAACCTATTAGACTTACCTATAATAACATTTGCTCTCAACTTTCTAACCTTGAAAACATTCTGAAACGCTTTTAGTAGTTTCTGCAGTTTCTTTTTTCATTGCACTGAATCAATTTACCATCTACAAATATCAGCAATTCCACACTCCATTCACAATCCATCTTATTCAATAACTTTTCACATATATCTACCATCCTTTTTCTGATTTGCAGCGTCATTCCATCCATTATGATAATGAACAGCCATGGGGATGTAACACACTCTTGTCCTAGAACTACTATTACACCAAAACGGTCACTTGCCTGTCTACATATTGTAACAAAATCATCATTCCAGCATAAAACTTTTAAATGCTCTTTTTCTGTCGATTCTTAATCCATACACCTTCTTCTTTGTCTAAACTTACACTGTTCTTTTATCATTCCTTCTTTCACCTGTCAAACTTCAGCAATCAACAACCTGTCAAGCACTCTCCCTGGTATTTTAAGCAGCATTATAACCCTATAATTATCAAGTCACCTGAATGGCCTTTACCTCTGAACAGTGGAACAATTATTCCTCCTAAGCACTTCTTCGAAAACTTTTCGTCATCTAGACAAACATTGTAAACCCTGGTCAACCTCATAATCCCATTATCACCACAAAACCACAGCATCTCACTTGCAATTCCTTCAACTCCTTGTGTTTATCCATTCTTCAGCTTCCTGATTTCCCTCCGTACATCCTAACAGCCACTTCCAAAAACGTTCTCAACATTACTCCAACTTTTGTTTACCAATTTATTAGTTCCACATATAACTTTGACAATTTACCTTCGCCTTTACCTTTACCTATACATGCAGAAATAAAGGAACATGCAAAACCATTTGCAGAAGCACTCAAACGAAAAATGTTCAAGTGTTTGTAGTGTGTTTCCTACAACTTTTAACAATTACTTTTGTCATTATTTTTAATGCCTTATCTTATATCAAATTATGTAAATATGTTTCTGAGATTTTTTGTGAATGACTTAGTATTTTTTATATCTAAAGAAATCTTTCTTGTATAATTCTACGCAGATTTTGTTTGTTGGCCTTTTGTTCCTTTCGGTTTTGTGGAATGACGGCTCATGAGTGTCGAGGAGTTGGGAGATATTCAAGATTAAGAAAAATGGTTTCCCTCAGCCCTGCAGTTAATCTCATTATTCATA
>NC_089784.1:47785032-47809166 GCF_040412425.1 Macrobrachium rosenbergii
CATCTTCTAGGCTACGTTATGTTTTGTATTTAAGAACGTGTATTGGGTGATCAGTCATAGGAAGATTTCCTTTCTCTTAGTTTGTGCAGGGCTAACTCAGAATTTCTCTTTCAGGAGGGACACGTGGCATGATCGCAATCCATGCTTCAATACCCCGCCTGCCACCCAAATTCTGATAATTCCTGGTCACAGTCAGTTACCATTTCCGTTGTGGCCCAATGTTCATATGAATTATTCATCCGTCCTGGAGCTCCATCATTTGTATTACCTAAGACTATTTCACGTAATCAGGGCAAGACTGAATGTGCATATTGGCCCCATTTTAATCCACGTGCTTGTTGTCAAATCATTGCATTATTGTTCCCTGTGTCCTATTCTGAATCTGCCCCTTACTGGTTATGTTGTGTCGTGTCTCACTGTTGATTTGCTAAGTTTCTGTAAATAAATCTCTGTAAATTGGTAAAAGAATTCTAAATTTCCATGCGGCGACCTTCCCCATTCAAGTATAACTCCAGTAAATTCTGAGGTAAGTTTTCATATAACTTATTCCTTTGCTCATAAACTGGACTTTCTTGGTTTTGTGGCAGCATCAATTATAGTTTTGATTAAATTTCTCACCAAGGCGAGGTCCAGTTTATGACAGTGGTCGACCAAATGCCAGGATTAGCCATTAGCATTAATTAGCTTCGCTATTAAGCTAGACTAGAAAACCAGGAATATATAAAATCGATTATCACATTCACGATAACCATTTCATTACTCAAAAGCACAGGAAGCGATCGGAGTCGACATCTTTGGTAAACAGAGTGTGTGCATGTTTTAATATTAAGAATCAGGGAAATAATATTATTTCTTTAAAGAAACACAACAATTCTCGTATCGTTAAAAGCGTTCATAACAAGGGAACGCATAGGGTTCTTATATTAGCGGAAACAGAGAGGACGGCGCGAAATGTACGTCCCCGCAAAATTTCTAGAGTGTAGGACAGTGTCAAGTTGTAGACGAGTACTTAGGAATTAGGAAGTGTTAGTTAGGGAATTTTGCATGGGTAGGCTAGGACCAGTAGCTAGGAGTTTATTTCGGAATAGTTACGGCAAAGAAAATGTAAATTTCTTGGTTAGTGATAAATTTTGAAATAATGATTAGTTTACGGGAAACCATATGGCGATATCTGGCATTTATACAGCCAGCCAGACACGGTTGTGTTGAAATCGCGCATGTTGGAGGAAAAACAGTCCCAAGCGTAGTTATTTAACGACCCCCAAAGTGCATAGTAAAGTATATTAACGTAAAGACAGTGCTGATATTCAAAGAGTAATAATTTACTTCACATTTTAAAACCCGCATTTAGCAAGAAAGTAGAGTTTTTTTTTTTTCTCTTCCAATTCCACTTCGTTCTGTCGCCAACAAGCAAGACTATTAATCAGCTGTTTTCCCGCGCCTATTCGTTCCCACAACGTTCGTTCAAGGAACGAGCCTCCTCCTTGTGTGCTTAACGAAAATCGGGAAACTTTGTGAAACAATTTGAAACACCCTTGCATACCATACCCTAAGCAGTAGCAATTCTCTAATATATTTAACTTAACGTAATTTTGCAACCATAATTTAATTTTCGCTTAAGCGCAAAATAAAGGGATTAAAATTTCACAACAAATACGTGCCATTACATATCGCTCACCGAGAGAGAGAGAGAGGGATTTTTTTCCCCTTCTCTCCTCGCTCGCATTAGTGCATTTTAACACGGGACAAACCTAATTTACTTAAGAGTTTGGGAATCAACTCATAAATTATAAAAGGCAGATACAAAGAATTAGATTAATAACAAAACCTGAAATTTCAAATTCATTACCCATTTAAATTTTATCCTATACTCAGTGCGAAATTTCTGAACGCTTATGTTTAGCGGATTACTCAAGCAAACCAGCTTTTTCTTTTCAAGTGCTTCAACCCAGATCATTTAGCGTACACTATAAAGCGCATATATATTACATCTTGTTACGTGTTCCAACTGATGTGCGGGAGTGGGTATATCTTATCTCAGACTTGCGTGTTGCAAGTGCTAAACCATTGCACATTGAGTGCCTCCCTCGTAGCCTACCTGTCCTCATGTCAGGCAGCGCCCACTAGTTCTCATAACTAGCTACCCACTCGTGTCACCTCCAGTTTCCATTTCTCTCAGTGCCACTAATCTGCGGCACTACTAAGCACCCAATCACTGAAGCACTTATCTTTCTCCTTTCACTTTCCTATCTCTTCAATTCTGTTGGAGTCTCTCATTTACCTTTCTACTCCCTACTTACCTTCTGCTCAGGCAGAGTACCTCCCTTCAGTGCCAATTCATGCACTGACATCTTGTTTTGCTCCACGAAGCGCACCGGCACTTCAATGCCAACTAACAAAAGCAACCTCTTATAAGCCATTGCACCTGTATTGAAGAAACAAGGTGCTATACAACCGGTGTTTCCGCCCATAAGGACCGCAGCTCCTTCAGGAACACCCCATTAACAGTGCATCTGCCCATAAGGACCATAGAGCCTTCAGGAGGACTCCATTTACCAGTGTATCCACCCATAAGCACTCAGACTTCCTTCAGGAACGCTTTCCCCTAATTTGACCCTCGCACAGCACACTCCTCCACAGTGCCACCTCATTCAAAGGTGCCACTCACTGAAATGCCACTAGTCTAAGGACACTTCCTCATCATCACAAACCTTTTCCTCCGGGAACATCCAAGTACCTCACTCAGCACCCCTTCCCCATCAGCAACATGTCAACAGAGGAGCACCAATACTTTAGGAGTATAGAGAAATGGGTCGGTCTTTCCGGCCAGGCCCTTCAAAGGTTTGTAAAGGACCAGATTGCTGAGAAGAGAAAGTATGAAGAAGAACAAAGGCAGCAAGAAGCAGAAAGAGAAGAGTGGAGAAGAGAGCAAGAAGCCGAGCAGCGGGGAGAAGAAGAAGAGAGAGAAGAAAGATGAAGACAGCATGAACTAGCCTAAAAAAGACAGGGAGCTCGAGTTGGAGAGAGCCAGGAAGGAAAAAGCAGAAGCTTTAGCAGCACAGCAAGCCTCTAGCCCCACTCCATCGGCCACAAGTACCTCTCTGCCGACAGTCAATAACCTTGTGGGAAAGTGGACTGAAGACGAGCCGAAAAAATGGCTCGAAGAGATCGAGTTCCTCTTCGAGACCTATGACGTCAGCCTGGCTGAGAGTGCCTTACTGCTTACCAAGCACGTGGACGGAAAGGCCAAGGCTGCTCACCGAGCCCTGGAAAGAAATCAACGAGGGACATGGCTGCCGTCCGTGAGGCCATCGCTAAGTCGTATGAAATCACCCCTGAGAGGTGGAGACAAAGATTCAGAGGTATGGCCAAGAATATCGGCTGGTCCTGGACAGAATGGGCTTGTCACAAGACCCAAGGGGGACCCGCTGGCTATAGTTTATGCGGTGCGACACCTTTGAGGATTTGTTCAACCGGACCATGCTGGAGGACCTCTTCCAGTGTGCGCCCGGGCCTCTGGCTGTGTATCGTAATGATAAGCAGCCAGCCACCCTCAAGGAAGCCTGCCGCTTAGCTGATGCCTGGGAGACATACAATCCTTCCCATGGCACCTTGCAGCACAAAATAGTGCCACCCGGACACCTCTCAAGCCTCAATCACTCGCGGAACGGCCCGCCTAACAAACCTCCTGCCCCATCTGTAAAAGGTATGGCCATGCCGAAGCAGATTGCAGCTATAAAGATAGCAATCAGCAGAGCAACAACTCTCGGCAGCCTACCAGCAACCGTCAGTCCTCCTCTCCTCTCCCCCTAATTCAACCCCGGCTTCCCAGCACACAGTCACTGCCGGGAAATCAACCTATCACCGGGGCCCCTGCCGAGACTGTGGAGCTTTAGGACACTCTTCTGCTGGGTATCCTGCATGCCCAAAACATGTGGTCACGCCCAGGCATGTGAACATGATCAGTGCCACCGCCTCCTTAGCTGAGCCGCCAGAGAGAACTCACCCTGAGAGGGTCTGGACACAGTCCATCTCAGTGGCTTCTCTGGAAGGTTCCAGCCCCCAGTGCACCTGCCAACTACTGCCAACACTGGCTCAGACATTAGTCTGATTGATCAGGCCCAGGTGCCCACCAGTGCCACGGTAGAGGAGCACACCAAGTGGACCGTGACCTGGTTGGACGAACAGTCCCTGACCGTCCCCACAGTTGAGCTCAGGGCGATTACCCCTTGGAGCGATAAGGTGCATCGTCTTGGCGTTGTCAAGCGTATTAGGCTCGGAGAGGTGTTCCTGCTTGGTCGAGACATCCTCTGGGGATGTCAAACCCCCACACCACTCTGTTGCCTGACTGCTTCCGCCAGCACCTCCAGCACCACCTCTTCAGATAGGGACACAGCCTTTGTGACAGCTGTGTCCCCGTCAGCCGATACTAATCCACCACAAATACATCCTAGGCCTAGTCCACGGTTCTTGTGACCGGACGGCCACCAAAGAATTACTCTCTCAGCACAAAGGGACAGAACAAATTACCGCTGCAGGACCTGCAACATAAGGGGCCATTTGGAGAGATGGGCAAAGTGCCCCAGTAGGCTAGCCGCAGTGGCCAACTCCACTGAACTAAGAGGCCCAGTCCTCTCCTTAAGACAGGAATCGCTGTCCATAATCATGCCAGGGACTCCAAGGGGTCTCGATCTCCCGGGTCCCCCTTCAGCTTTGTCTGACATCAATTCGCTGCCAGCGGCCCTTGCAAGCACTGGTCAGTGCCAAGCTCCACCCAGCTTGTCTGGATGCTCCCTGCCAAGCGTACTTCCCGAGCCTGGACCTGAATTAGTGCCAGTGCCGGACCCCGAACGTGACTCGGATCCTCCTACGAGAGATCCACCAGATCTCACCACTGTAATCATCCCACAGTGCGAACCTCCGACCCCTGATGTTTCTTCTTCCCACACTCTTCCACCTGCTGAGGATGACCCTCTAGCAGACCTGGACGGTACCTCTTTTCTGGTCAACCAGGAGCTATCCGGCCAGGACGCAGATGCTGGTTCCCTTCCCACGACGGTTGTCGCAGTAGCCGAAGTAGGAGACCAGCCCTTAGCCCTCGAGGCTGCCCCTGATCCTGCTCCTGATGGCACTCCTGGCCATTCTTCAGAGTCAGTATCCTCATCGCCCCCTAGGAATGGCCTAGCCAGACCCTGGAGGCCCCCGAAGAAGAAGAAGGGGCGGAAGAAACATGCTTAGTGAGTCAAAGCCATAACCTCTCTTGGCACTCGTGCCCATTGGGGACATTACCTCTTTTCTGGTCAACCAGGAGCTATCCGGCCAGGACGCAGATGCTGGTTCCCTTCCCACGACGGTTGTCGCAGCAGCCGAAGTAGGAGACCAGCCCATAGCCCTCGAGGCTGCCCCTGATCCTGCTCCTGACGGCACTCCTGGCCGTTCTCTAGAGTCAGTATCCTCATCACCCCCTACGAATGGCCTAGCCAGACCCTGGAGGCCCCCAAAGAAGAAGAAGGGGCGGAAGAAACTTGCTTAGTGAGTCAGAGCCATAAGCTCTCTTGGCACTCGTGCCCATTGGCACAATGCCGCTTCCATCTCAGAGCGATCCTGGCACCTGCTCAGAGAGGGTAGCCTGTGTGACCTCTGAGCCCGTAGCATTAACCATTAACCACTTAGGCCTTTGTACTACTAACCCTTTCCAACTAACCTCCTTCCAACCCACTCTAGACTCAAACTGATATATTACCTAATCATACTTTGGGAATTACCCTTCAGGCTAGGCAAGTTTCAATTTGTTGCGTGTTAGTCGTAAAGTGTAGTGCCAATCATAACTCTGTGCGTGCCATTCTTTAGTGCAAGTTCGTGCAGTGCCAGAGTCGTGGGGATAGTAGGGTAGGTTAAGTGTTTACAGTGTGCATTTGTCTAGGCGTAGATCTCTCCCGTCATCCTAGCCAGTAAGTAGCCATATCTATACCCTTAGGTAGGTTAGGCCTGTAAATTAGCCAATTCAGAATCCCTCTTAGCAGTTAGGTAGGTTCCTTTAGATGTGCAGAGCCACAATCCACCTTATGTAGGGTCACGGGCCAGCCGGGAGTAATTAGCTAAGACCCTCACACCCGAAAGGGTGTGAAGGGCCTTTTTTAAGGGGGGACCTGTCAAGAATAAACATCCCTCCCTTCCTGTATATTTAATTCCAGCAATCAATTTTGAATTAATCTGTTATTCCTCTGCCTCTCGAATCGGGCGTCTCAGGGAAACCGCGCTTATTTGAACCAGTCAACAGCCGTTAGTAGGCCTCCATACCTCCTTACCCACCGCCCCCAACATCGCGTGATCCAGAAAACAATACCAGAACCCCTTTCCCCCCCATCACGCGATGGGGAGACATGTAGGGATTGGGAAAGGAAAAAGGGCATTTAGAGCTAGGGAACAGGTAGCCTTTTAATCTGTAGGATTATAATGATAAGTGTGCTTTTCCCATGCCCTCCTTGCTGGCCTTTTGACATGCTTGCAGGTACGGTTGGCCCCGCCAGATGCCCGAATACACTCTGCTTTTGAAAAGCAGGACACAGACGTGCTTCTGACTTCATCTGTGGCGGATGCGCTGCGTTTTTCTCCAGCTCCGCTGATTAGACTGACTTCAAAGGGACCTGGAATGGTTGTAGGCGCCAATAACAGTCATAAAAGGTTCGTACGTTTGCAAGTAAAGACCAGCCCTCTCCCCTTTTACTTAAACTTCTTAAAATTTCCATTTCTTTAAACTTTAACCTCTTCCTCCACAACGCAATCCTCCCTTGTTCGCCTACCTGTATCCCACGTCTTACCATTTACGTAGTTTGAATTCAAGTAAAGACCCCGTGTAACCATCAATTATCCCTCCACCAGTGCAATTTAAGGGCTATTTAAGTTAAGCTTTATCCGGATTAATTTTATCTTTGTGTGAGTGATTCATATATACTTAAAATTAAAATCAAACTACCCATATATATGTGTATATGTAATAAACATAACTATATTTGTATATGTATATATGTATATATATATATATATATATATATATATATATATATATATATATATATATATATATATATATATATATAGGTATATATATATATATAGGTATATTATAGATAATTATCTATGATCCACCTATATAAATATATATATATATATATATATATATATATATATATATATATATATATATATATATATACATATATATATATATATATATATATATATATATATATATATATATATATATATATATATATATATATATATATATATATATATATATATATATATATATATATATATATATATATATATATATATATATATATATATATATATATATATATATATATATTATATATATATATAATTATCTATGATCCATATATATATATATATATATATATATATATATATATATATATATATATATATATATATATATATATATATATATATATATATATATATATATATATATATATATATATATATATATATATATATACATATATAGTTATGTTTATTACATACACATATATATGGGTAGTTTGATTTTAATTTTAAGTACATATGAATTACGCACGAAAAGTTTGTTAGTAGTAGATAATAAACGTACTAGGTATAAGGATGCTATACTGTGCCCTTTCCGAGCACATCCAAGCGATGAAGTATGTAAATCCTTAATCATTATCCTCAAGGTCACGGGTGGCCTTCCTCGCCCTCCCTTCGTGACATTCTTGACCTGTAACTTATTCCGCGAGTGCGTTGTCCAGGTGTGGTGTCGTCATGGGGTCTTTCTTTTGTTGTTCCGTTCTTAGCGTTACCTGTCATCACATTATTTGTTTTCGTACGGAAGAACAAGTCTATTTGTCTGTGATTTTGTGTTATATAAATAAATATTCTTATAGCATATTTAGGAATGACCTAATACCTTTTCCTCTCATTTGTAATGTCAAGAGAAAAAAATATGCGTTATATAGACAAACAGATAAAAGCAACAAAAATAAATATGCCACAACGCTACAAACTCGGAAAAGAGAGAGAGAGAGAGAGAGAGAGAGAGAGAGAGAGAGAGAGAGAGAGAGCTAACCAATTCGGAAAGGGTAGTTTGTTATAATCTCTGTCGTACTGAACTCTTCAGTTCACTTTTCCGTTTTATACATTATTATTATTATTACTATTATTATATGTTCAGTATACGTGACGTTATTTCAAAGTACTTTTTTGGATTTATCCCAAGAAATGACGATTCTTTATTTTCTGGGACAGGTAATAAATCCCTCGTATAAATCATTACCTATTTTTTTTTTACAATATTGACCATAATATATATCGAAGATGGAGTGGAATTTTTTGTAGCACTGGACTAAGTGAGTTTAAAATAATTTTAGCCAAAGGCCAGAATTATACGCAACTACGATCTCGAGACACTGAATTTACTCATAACTTGAAAAAAACAACATGATGAGAAGTATAACTTGAAAAAGCAACATGATGAGAATTCATTCCTAATATGGTCGTTACTTACTGTTTATAAAATTGGAGGATGAAAAAAAGAGAGGTATTTAGTAAATATAGGTTAAAGTAGCGACCAACGTACATACATGCAAACAATGCACGTGTGTAGGTGGCTAAGGGTGTTGCTTATAAAGTGAGGTGACATAGTAAGTGAGAGTTAAAAGAATACTATATATGCAAATTTTATTTTCATATATAATAATAACCGAAAATTTTCTTTGTAATGAATGTTTGCAAATTCAGGTCTTGTTTTAGTGCCTTATTTTTAGTATTCAGACTTATTCTGTAGTTATTTTATGTCAGTGATAGAACTGCCTAGGAAGTAGCAAAATATCTTACTCGGCCACATGTGGGTAAGAAAGAGAGAACACCATAAATAGGCTGCAGGGGTCGCATGGGTTCTTGACCGCTCCCAGCTTACCCGTATCCTGAGGGTATGTCCTCCAGGGCATTAGCTCAATTCTATGGGCTTCAGATTATAGATGGCATACTGTTTGGAGAAAGGTCATAAGGTAAGAGCACGTGAGATTACCAAAAGATTATTCTCCAAAAGGGACTGCAGAGAGGAAAAATAAAACCCACGATATAAACAAAACATGAAAGTGTTATTGAAAAGGTAAACAAATACTCAGAGAAACCAGAAAATTAAAACTATCAGGTTTCATACTTATCACTGACTAATCTATTCATGAATGATTTGATTTTAAAAAGTCGTAATGTTTGATTTGATAGCCTTTTTGTATGTGGTTATGATACGATTTCATGTTAGACGAAATTCTTCTCAAATTTGTTCATAATTCAGTTTTGTGAAATTTCATTTTTTTTTTATTTCTTTGTACCAAAATATGTAAATTTTTATTTTATACTGATTTTTTCTGGTACCATCAGAGGGGGTTAATTTGAAAGATTAACTGTTGTTTTTATACAATTTATTTTATACAACTTTCATTACATAAAAATCCTATGAGATTTTTTTTTGCATTGTAATACATCAATCATATTTCACCTTGTAGTCAATTTTTGAATATGCTTTGAAACATTCATTTGGGTGTAATCCAGGTTGAAGAGTGCATGTTTCACAATAGTAAGCGGTCTCTTTTCTGCCACCGGGGCCTCTGCGATTGCTACAAATAGCACATTCTCGACAACGATGGTTAGGAATTTTGTTGATCATATGTGTTTTGCCGTTGAGTCTCTCGGGTACGCAATTTTCGTTCACATGAACACTTTTTCGGAAATTCTTATTGCGAATTCTTCCTACTAACTGTTCACAAAGTGACTTCCTGTAATTAGCGTGGCTCAGTACTTTCTTATTCTCCTCCTTCACGTAAATTTTATAAAGAATATAACTATTGACGACCGCCACTTCAAGAACAAAAAAGTATAACTTCCTCCACCATTTCAGTGATTTCTGTAAAAACGGATATGAATAGCAATAATGATCGGCGCGATCAATTCCACCCATATTGGCCACATATTCACATATCATTTCTGGTTTGGTAATTTCTTCTGCAATATTATTTTTCTTCTTCCATTGAACTTGCTTTGTTTTGGCTGAATAAAAAGTAGAGCACATGGTTACATACCGTTTGTCACGCCAGCTAAGAATATGATGTTTGTTGCTCTTGCAGAATGAGAGATGATTTCCTGGTTGGAGCTTCACTTTACCTGTCCATATCTGTATGGGAAGGCCTTTGCGCTTTACCAGAATCGTGCCTGTCAAGTGAACTTTACGTTTTAGAAGTTCCTTTGCAAGTTCCATGGTGGTATACAGCCTGTCCATAAAAACGTGGTACCCGCTTTCCTTTGTTTCTCTCCTTACAGCGTCAATTAACTACAAAATAATGCGGGTATTGAATTTGTGTTTCGGATTTCCGAGTTGGTCAGTCGTCTCTTTCCCATAGTAAGGGATGAGTGCTAGTATGTAACCAGTCTTCGAACAGACGCGAATTCCCCATTTTTTTGGTTTTCCAGGTGCATACATCTTGAACGCCACACGTCCTTTGAATAAAACCATGGATTCATCCGCCGAAAGGGTTGCACCTGGATGGTAGAATTGTAAAAAATGTTTGGTAACGTAATCAAGCACTTTTTTACTTTAGAACTCCTAGTCACTCTATTTCTGTTATCAGAAGATGAAGACACATGAAAGGCCCAGAATATTTGATGAAATCGCTTTCTTGTAAATATACACTTTGCAAATAATGGCGAATTTACCAGTCGTGCGCTGAATATGTCTACGGTAGTGATTTTACGTAACATCGCAATGGACATTAGCACTCCATGGAAAGCCATCATTTCTTCTGCCGTAACATCTTTCCAGTCATTCCAAATAGAATATTTTCGAAGTGGGCGACATGCATTGATCTTTGCCATGGCATACTTATTTGTTTCGTTAGCGAGTGACTGAAAAAGTTCTAATGTAAAAAACAAGAAAAAAAATCAAGGGGAGAATTTAGTGTTTTTTTCTGGTTTCACAAACTGCTGCTTACCGGTGAAACCGAAGTTTGGAAGATCATGAATTTCTTCATTGTAGATTTCCCACTCATCATCGTCACTATCATCTGTCATTTTGACCGAATTGCCCTCTCTTGCGTTATCATTTTCATCATCACTATCAATACCACTCGGCTCTGGATCGTACAGAATTTCTTCTTCAAAGGACGCATTCTCTTCATCTGCCTGATCGGAATCGGACGAGTTGTCGCTGACATCGTCGGGCAGCACCTCGTTACAAGGCGCCTCTTCATTTTCCGTATCTCCATCCCATGATATTATAGAATCACCTTCCGATGGACATTCAAAGAGATATTCAAGAATTTCTTCATCATTGCGAAAACGTTTTGCTGAAGCCATGAGTTCCTGAGTAAGTTTACAAAAGACCAAATTACACGGGCAAACATCAAATAGCGGAGCGCGAGAAATGGCAGACGTAGCTTACTGAACGAAGCCCCCCGGTCGACTATGGTGGTTTATTGTACTTGGGTTCTTTATATGCATTTTGAAAGAGAAATCAGGAGATTTACCTGAGGATTATCAAGTATAAATATGGGCAATTCTTCTGAGAGACATTGTAGATTATAAATCTCAGATTTTATCTCTGTATGACATTCCCAAGCTTTAGGATTAAATAAAGATTATTGATAACTTGGTTGGCCGAGCTATACTCGGCCGTTGTAGTGGAATGCTTGTTTCCTTTTGGCCGAGTATAGATCGGCCACTGATCGGAAAGGGTTAAATTTCTCACCAAGGCGAGGTCCAGTTTATGACAATATATATATATATATATATATATATATATATATATATATATATATATATATATATATATATATATATATATATATATATATATATATATATGTATATATGAAAGTTTTTATTAACTTATACATATGTATTTTGTATATAGCAATTTTAAATCATATCCAAGGGCACATCATACATATATTTAGACATATTTCCTCAGCTGTACATACATTAACCAGCGCACTTCATTGTCAAAGGCTTTCCTTTCAAAAGAACTATCGAAGAAAGCCAATGAAAAGTAATGGTCGACAACAGAACAACCTTCACATGTGTGGTTAAACCACAGCAACCAAAGGACACATCAGGAATCGTTTCCAGCACATTATTTCCATACAAGAGTTCCCAGGCAACTACAGTTTTCACATATTCAGAATTTCGATCTTGCTGATGACTCAAAGGGAAGATTTGCATCCCAGACTGAACATCGAAAATAAATTCAAAGCATGTTCACATTCTGAATTCATGATATGACACACAACAGTAGTCGCGTGCAATATTCTATTAGAGATTGGAGGCTATTTCCAAAAAAAAAAAAATCTTCAGGATGATGAGCTTTTTTTAACATCACTCACTATTTCAGAAGCAGGTACTACAACGCTTGGAACTATCAGTTTAAGCTTTTATTTTTAATCAACCATGCCCCCCTTGCACGCTGTGCAACATTACACTTTAATAAATTTGCTTCGGAAAAAACTTTCTTATCGAATAATGTGACACTGCAGATCTCTCTTTTGCCAAGGAAAAGTTTGGTGCTGATAAGTTCTTTCTCGTGATAACTGTTGTCTGATATTCTGCAAAACCTTTTAGCAATAGCAGGCATTTATTTTCTTACGTTTGCATTGTATGTATGTGTGTGTGTGTGTTTGTATACGTGTAAGGGAGAAACAGAGATAATACAAAGAGAGAAACAGAGCATTTGTATGAAGACGAGATGTCATAAACAATCAGACATCTAGTGATGACGCAAATAAGATTTTTGAAAAATTCGACATTTTAAAACCCCACCTCATTTTAACATCAGATTAATAAGTCTTTCCTACTAAAACTCGAATGGAAGTGGACTGATACAAACCACCAGATAAATAAGATTCAGTTACTTCATACAGGCCGATGATATATTACCGAGTGCAATGAATCAGAACTAAAACGTCCGGTCTTCTCCATTATGAAATATACGTCATAACCCATAATAAGTAACTTTTTTGGTGTAATATATTGCAAGTCCATATAATCATACTGGTTCTGTAAAGAAAACCCTAAGCTAAAAATTCTTTTATATTAACTACTCAAACAGCTGCGTCCCCTTGATTGACACCTTTATCGATATATCGGTTTCATTTTATTTCATTTTGTATGCCTTCTTTCTTTTCATTTTCCACTCAGACTATTATATGCTGATGCAAACATTCCTCATTCTGTTATTAGAAAAGAATTCCATTTATAAGTTAGTCCTTCTACATTAGCATTCATCAAAGGGTCAGGAAGTACGAAGCTTCACTCCGAAGTGCAGGGAGGAATACGTGAGAAATAAGAGAGCTCTGATGCTTCTCCTGCAGCCGCAGTCATGCAGTGCTAAGACCTTTTCCAACAGGAATAAAATTGCTGTAACAATCGCCAAATGTCAAATACTATCATCGTTGAAAAATAGCCAGAATGTCTGGATATAAAATTCATGGAAAGGAGAATTTTTAAATTTCATTATTGCATTCTATAGGTTATTTTATTTCGAATGTACAAAACCTGACATCAAAATAACCTGACAAGATTCCCTTGTTGTTCTCAGGCAAATACTTCATTTGTTTTTTATTTTATCTTTATATATATATATATATATATATATATATATATATATATATATATATATATATATATATATATATATATATATATATATATATATATATATATATATATGTACGTAACTTTATTATTTGTGCATAGATACTCTGGTGCTTCTCATGCATAATTTGTTTCAATGTCTAGAATTCGTGAATTTAATTCTAATTCTTGATGGTCCTCATTTGTCAACATAGAATATTAGTAAATAACAGTAAGTACATGTATCATAGATTTTACAGTGTTTCTGAATTTTATTTTGATTCATCTGCATTTCATCTTCCATTTTCCTTATTCTTGGTACAATTAATTATAACCCAGGGATGTGATTTATATGTTCCTCTATTAATACTTCACTTAAGCAGATAATTTATGAAATTGTGCTTATAGTCACACTGGCCTTCTCCACCGAAAGGGAAGAGGGCTCAGACCAGAAACCGATTCTGAGTCGCAGCATGAAAATACAAAGCTTATTTCTATTGACGGCCTTATACGAGGACTTCTTTTTGCACTCTTATATTATGTTTAAGAAACGAGGATATCAAATATTTCCAAATATTCAAGTATTTGCAAAGTCGTCCATACAACTGCTCATAAAACTTCTAATCATTTTTCTAAATTTTCTAAGGCACTAGACCATGAAAGTACATTCAGAATAACAAGAAACTCACAGACAACTGAAAATGGGTACCAAAATCTACAAGGCTCAAGAATAAGGTCCTGGAATTTTCGACCTCATTCCTGAATCTTTGCTAAGAAACTGGAAGTTGTATGTGACCACTGCAACCCCGACCAAGGAATGAGATTTTTTAGTTCGGATGTTATGGAGTTAGTTTTTTGGCGCCGAGATCTTTTTTTATTTGTTTATTTATTTATCTTTTAAGCGACAAATTCTGGTGCTTGTAACTACTTTTCAGTTAAACGTACATTCATCAAATATTATTTGCTTTTAACAGAGCTTTTCGATTTTTTTTTTTAATTGCTTTCAGACGACAGTTTCCACAGACAACAAGTAAAAAATGCGCCGAACTTTCTTCGGCGCAATCGAGTTTTCTGTATAGCATATAATACTGTATCAAACTTTGAGCCACGGCCCATGGAACTCTTAGCAGCGCCCCATGAAACTCAGCCACGTTCCCATGGGGCCTGTGTTGTTGGTACCTATAGCGGTGTTAGATGTACGATTATGGCTAACTTTAACCTTAAATAAAATAAAAACTACTGAGGCTAGAGGGCTGCAATTTGTTATGTTTGATGATTGGAGGGTTTCATGGTAAAGGAAATAGTGTCTGGGTTTACTACTAACTGCTTTATTAATAGTATCTCACGCCCACGCAACGTCCGTACTTTTAAAACACTGACCAGGCCCAATGAAGCATAGTGCATGTTGAACACTCTTTTTTTAAATATTGACTGATGTCAGACTGGCAATACCGAGTGAATATGTAACATTTCTGAATCGTAATTTAATTAGCATTTAAGAGCTGTTGGTGAGTACGATTCCACAGCTCTCAATATCTACGTGATGAGAGAGTATTTTAATTGAAAAAGATCTGACTAATAATAAAAAAATACAAGTCTTATGAGGCAATGTTTCTTTATGTTGAACGCGAGAGACAGACAGACAGAGAAAGAGAGGATATTTAGAAAGCTCTAAAATTCCGATAACAACTTCTAAACTACAACAGACATTAACCATTCTTCAAACTTTAGTTTCATTCAGCAAAACGTAGTTACTAGATAAAACAATATGTGATGGATGAAGAAATAAGATCATTCTTTAATACCTCCAAACGCCATTGAAAACCTGTGCTTATGGAATGCAATAACTATATTTAGGATACTGTAAAGTAGAACTATAAAAGTTAAAAGTAATAATACTAGTTCATTTATAGCACTTGGAAACAATATAATCGTAACAGTGAAACAATTAAAAGTTGGGAAATCTCTCATCAACAAAAAAATATTAACGAGTTCTGAAAAGCAACAAAGGACAAGGAAGAGAAATTCTCCGTGAATTAAATCTCGCCGCCATTTTTCATAACTGCCATGATCACAAAAGTTTCGCATTTAATTTCCCAGATCAGGTTCGGGAGATGAAGGTGATTACCTCGGGCAGAATCGGAGCGAACAACTTTGTTTGATGATCGATTTATAGATACGTTTTCCATTATAGAAAACAGAGACATGAGTCATGCTTGAAAATAAAAACTTGGATCCTTCTCTTTTCCAGTACCACTCTAGTTTGCTATCTCATATCTAATTTTATCTATCTGGTCTACTTCTGGATTGTCAAATTAGCCCTTTATTTACTACCAGGAAATAAGTATTTTTAGTCTCTATCTGGATAATAACAGTTTTTTGCTCGTAAATGAATAATCTGAAATCATAATGGCAAAGTTTTCATCAAACACTGTGCCGCAATACTCTCCGAAAACCCAGTCTTAATAATGTTATTTACTTTGGGATAAATATATATCCAGCACGATTTATCCGACAAAGCACGAAGTTTTTTCGTCATAAATACTGAGAGGGCCAAAAGAAATACACTGCACTCATAAGACTCGATACATTTCTGTGACTGAAGTTGGCCTGCTTAGATAGAGGCCTTTTCTTCTATGGAACTAGCAAAATGAACTCTGATTTTTTTTGCCATGCACTGCTTTGAAATTCTTGAATTCTGTGTGATAAGTTGTATTTTAACAAAATTCCTACTGTAATTTAGAATTCTTATCAGCCATTACTGCGAAAATCATCTTACAGTCATTTTCATCTTATCAAATCGTTAATTTGTAAACTGCTACATATCCTGACCTTAAACATCTCCCTTAACTCGTCAAAAAGTTCATTTTATCTTCAGCCAACTGTAAAACTGGCTGAGCATTAACGTTAAATGAAAACATATGAAATGAATGTGCATCGCGTTCAGGCCAGAAAACTGAAAGATCTAACTGATCTGTCATTAAACCTGAATTAAAATTCCGAATCTTTTTTCACTGAGACCTCAAAAGAAATAGAGGCTGTTGTAATTCTGTGATTTTAGTCACCAAACAACTTCATCACCATTCTAGGTAAAAGGATTTGCTTTTGATAGGCTATGCTTCGTATGGAAATGAGAAATTCTCTCTCTCTCTCTCTCTCTCTCTCTCTCTCTCTCTCTAAACTTTGGGATTTTCAATTTAAATGTTCCTTTGTACTAACAAGTGTTGCCGGAATACCAAGAATATGAAAATCTCTCTCTTGCTCTCCCTCCAAAAGTGTGTTCATCTTTAATGGGAAAAATTATGGTTATATAATAAATACAGAAAGGATAAACCGAATGAATCTCTCTCTCTCTCACTCTGCGATCTTCTTCTCCAAAAGGATATAATCCTGTATTATGGACGTCTTTACCTAATCTATTTATGAAATGTTTAGCGGTTCCTACTTTAACTGCACAGTACAGCTATATCGGTGCTCATTGGTCTGTCTGACGTTCATACAGAACATATAGGAAGCGAGAGGCCTCAGCTTGTGTTAAATGGGTGAAATAGGAAGGACGTCAAATGAATCACGAGACAAAATATCTTACAATGTTTCGTGAAAGGTTTCACTGTAGTTGAGTCAAGATTACCCTTCAGTGTAGACGGTAGACATCTTGATGGAGAAATGACGCTTCACGTCTAGTGTTTTTTTTTTTTTTTTTTTTTTTGTCCGCCCTAGCTGCAAGAAGTGAACAGTGGTCCCTCAGTTTGTGGGCTGGGCGTTTACCACAGAGAGAGAGACGGGGAGAGAGAGAGACCTTAGCCCTTTGAAGCCGAAAGAAACTTTATCGGCTAAAAACCCGCGTCTCATATCATCATCATCATCTTTGCAGGCAACTAATTTTCCTTTATCTTTGTGACTGCAGTGAATAGATTTAATGAGAAATAACTCGGAACTGAAACAGAATCCTACAATTTATTTCGTCCTAAAAACAAGTGCCGAGCGCCATCTGAACTGGAATCTGCTGAATGGACAACGTATTTCCAGATTCCGTTTTTATCAAAATTCTTGTTCTCAGTTTCACTGCAAAGAGAAAGCAAGCAAAAGCGTAGGAAGATGGGAAAGCAGAGGTTAAAGATGTGAACGGAGGAAGGCACAACAGATTCTTTGCATATTTGACATTTATCACATCTTCATAAATGGATACACCAGATCAATTTTTGTTTGATTTACCGTTTTAGGGAGAAGATTGTCTCTGACACAGACTAAAATTTCTATAAATTTCCGTATACTCAGTAGTCACTGTGAAAACGGAAAATGCAAAAAAGTATTCTCTCTCTCTCTCTCTCTCTCTCTCTCTCTCTCTCTCTCTGGAGCTCTCTTTCCCTTTCCCTCATAAACTTGTGATTTCCAAGTCCAGTGAATCTTAACCAAGTGAACCTTTCCCTTTACTAGTACCCAGGTGAACTATGTATACAGTTTATCCCCTTATTTTAATCGTTTTCATATATCTTTTCATCAAAGAGAGCAGTTTCTGTACACATTGTTGGTCACTAACTTTATCTCGAGCTTCTGTTTTCTTCTTCCTAGTAATGAGACATTACTCATGGCAACATTTCCACCAAGTTATTCTCGTTAAATCATCTCACCGTCAACTGAGATCTGTCACAAATCATCTCTTTCTTTTCGCTCTTATTTTCTCTTTTCTTCTTCTTAGAACCTTTCCATAAAAATGAAACAATCAAGAAGATAGTTTTTACCATAAACCTTTGGAATTTCCTCCCCAGTAAGAGAAGCTCAGAGATAAAAGTTGCGGTTATTAAAACATTTAGGCATCACATTTCAGTAAAGTGCGAATCGAAACATTTCAAGTGATCATATGAGCTGTAACCTTAGGTTACATTTTAATGAAATGCGTTGGAGCATTAGCAGCCTCGATCCGTGAATGCCAAATACCATCATTAAATCGGATAAATAGAGAGAGAGAGAGAGAGAGAGAGAGAGAGAGAGAGAGAGAGAGAGAGAGAGAGTGATGTTTACTCACAACAGAGAATTTTTCTATTGTTGCTTAACAGAGACTAGTTACGCCCAGTCTGCGTCGTTTCATATTTATCCTAGAGTCAATAATTCCTTAGTAACTTTTGCAATTCATTATTTGGAAAAAAAATCCTTTCAAACCTCATCGGAAATATTTCGTAAAATAAATGACAAGGCATACTTTTTTTCGGCGCATTTCTTTAGAAGGGTTTACAAGGTCATTTTTATTAATTTGGAGGTTAATCGTTTATAGTTTGCATAATTGTATATTATTGGAATCGTTTACAAACATGATTAATTAAAATAGACTATTGCATTCTCATGAAAAGTTTGTCTAAAAAGCACCTGCTGCATGAGATTTTGCAAGGCAGTCGTCTCATGGTATGTCCTTGCAATATTGGTATTCGATATCGCATCACATTTGTGAGACCTAGGGTCTGTTTTGAGAGGCAGAAATCTATTTATGCAACATTTACATCTCTCTCTCTCTCTCTCTCTCATTCAGAATGTATTTACTGTTAAACTGATGGTTTTAGATACTTACACTAGTTATATATATATATATATATATATATATATATATATATATATATATATATATATATATATATATATATATATATATACTATATATATATATATATATATATATATATATATATATATATATATATATATATATATATATATAGTATATATATATATATATATATATATATTTTTTTTTTTTTTTACGTGTTTCCCTGGGTTTATGGTATTTTACAGGTCGGCAACGGTAACTTTATTTAATTGGCCTTGAAGTTCTGACTTGCGTAAAGGGAAATCGTAAAAAAAATAAGAGAAAGGGGAGAATTTAGGAGCTGAAGGCTCTACTTCATAAGGGAATGTTACGTAAACACTTGGGATAAATTAAAGAATTATATTTACAAAAGCAAGCATTTGAAGGGAAAATGGATAAATAAATTGATAAAGGGCTTGCAACGCCTGAAGATCCTTCTAAGGGGGTCTTGATCATAGGTGGGGCACAGGCCAAGATGAGTCCAATGCGAATGGGTCCCTCTGCAAGAGAGATTTACACATTACACGCCAGTAAAGGAACAATATAACACCGAATATGACTCGAGTTTGCACTGAGGGCGCCAAAGACTCGAGGAATGAATGACCACTTTTACACTCGAACACAGGACATTGAAAATGTCACGGGATAAACTGGCACCAGGACAGAAATTAAATGCTGGTACTCCATGCTTTCTAAAGGGCAAATTTTCGTGACCGAAAATTCTTTACTCGCACTTTACCTTAGGGGAAGCTGGTCTCTGACAAAGAAGGACGAGGGATGATCACACGTATGGCGGTTCTCTCGAGGATGACTGGAGACTGGAGTCGGACTGGGGAAAGAAATGTCTTCTCAGCAAGCTGCATCACCCGCCCGCGTGGACGATTCTTACTGCATCTGCATGTCTTATGCTATCACAACTAACTCACTAACTGCTTCTTACGGCTCCTCTCCCTTATAAGGCACGCGACCAGGGCTATGAGTCGTGCCCAAGGATGAATCATGGCCAGGTGTTCAGCGATTAGGGGGGGGGGGGGGCGTGGCGGCTCTTCCCAGGTCCTGCGGGGGTAAGACAATTCGGGCAGCTTAATTTGCCTTTTAGGAAGGCCGTTTAAGAAGATAAATTGGGCTAATCCTCTTAAGGGAGTGGCATAAAAATATCTTCCTGGCCCCTGTTATCTGTGTCATCTCAATATCTGTTCCAGGCAAAAATAAATGGGACAGATCGGGGTGTTGATAATACAATCGGCCAAGCGGTTCTTAATAAACAAAAAAGGGTAATTTAGGTGGGGGCGGTGCTCAGACGTCTGTTATTATAATATATATATATATATATATATATATATATATATATATATATATATATATATATATATATATATGTATGTATGTATGTATGTATATATACAGTATATATATATGTATATATATATATATATATATATATATATATATATATATATATATATATATATATATATATATATATATATATATATATATATATATATATATATATATATATATATATATATATATATATATATATATATATATATATATATATTTATATATATATATATATATATATATATATATATATATATATATATATATATATATATATAATAAATGCTTAACACTAAGATTCCTACATTCACCTTCTTAAAACTGATACAAAGATCGTTATCTGACAGTAAATTTTCAGGATTTCCCATTGGCAATCTATTTGAATTAATAAAATATTCCCTGGCTTTTCCCATAGTGAAACCTTTTATGCGAGACAAAAGCTGTGAAATGATCCTAAAAGTCTTTCATCTAAACTAAAGCAATCTTAGAAAATGCCTGATATGTAAGGCACAAATCATTTTGACAAGTGGACATCTTTAATGACAAAAGATTGAATCTTACAATTCAGGAGGAAACAAAAAGCCTTTATAGCCACTCTTTGTCAAATTTCAGTTGGCTGGACTATTTTCTTCTGCACGTTCCACGAGGGCGATATCACACGGGTCCATTTTATCATCGTCCGAATGATTCTGCCGAACAAAGTAACTCGTATTTGATACATTTTATAATGATTAACTTGATTTTCTTATTCCCTATTGTTAATCAAGGAAACTTCATGGAAGGTCGTTGCATTTATGACATGCAATATAATTTCATTAACCTCTCGCAATTAGAATCTCATACCCATGCTCATTTTGTCTTATTTTCGGTTTTAATGCGCCACATTTGCGGTTCCTCGGCTTATTACTTATTTAATTAGGCATGTGATGCTTCAAGACCAAAAGAACCGACTTTTCAGAAACCACATGATAGTTGTTTGTCCCTGAGTATCCAGTACCTAGCATGAAAATATATCAAGTGGTTCATTAATATCCACTACCCAGTATGAAAATATATCAATTGGTTAATTAATATCCAGTGCCCAGTATGAAAATGTATCAAGTAGTTAATTAATATCCAGCACCCAGTATGAAAATATATCAAGTGGTTCATCAAAAGTTCCATTATCTCCATAGATGACTTGCATTCATACTGAATCTTATGCAACATTCTGTAGTACCTGTTACTGCTTCTAGTGTTCAAATTCTTATCGTGGAATGAGAAAGTTTTCAAATGTTCTGTGTTTTCTCGAAGACAACGCATGTATTATCATCGTCATTAAATCCGTGGTTTATATGCTTTATTCATATATCTTTTGCTAATAGTCAATCCTCTTCAGTCACATATTTGGTTAGTCTAAAGAACGTACCACGGTTTGCATAGCGTATGTCTTCCAACCCTTGCGAACAAAGGCCAAGAATTATCGTAAAGGGTAAAGAAAAAGAAAGGAAATGGTGATCTGTCCTCTATATTAGAAATTTTTAACAAAAGGGATTTAGTCAAATTCACAGATAAAATAGTTAACTATTTTATCAAGTGGTTCATTAATATCCAGTATCCAGTATGAAAATATATCAAGTGGGTAACTAAACTTTAATAGACACTATTAGCAGTTTCTTAGATAGGGATAGATGGAAACAATAAAGCATAAAAGTAATTATTTATTACAACGTGAATTAATATATGCTAAACTCAAGTTTCCTATTCACCTCCAGTTTGTCTCCCAGGAAGCTTTATACCAAAATATGTGACCTACTGACCTAGTCTCTTCGTAGGCTCCCAGGTTCACGAAGTGATATCTGTTGTCCCTTGAGTCCTCACAAAGATGAAAGGTATTCCACCAATATACGACTTCGCGTAATGACGTAATGTGCTCCTCCGCAGATCCAAGAAAGGATGCGAGGCACTGGACAGGTAGACACTTCCACTGCACGACGAAGTGTATGAAATCTTCCGCCGATGTCTCCTCAGGGGCCGTGCATAATCAATAATGGCCACTTTTATAGAGTGGTGTGTACATCCACACACGGAATTATCTGATGTCGGACCCTTCAAATCATGGGTAGACAGAATACTCACAGCTTAAATGTATTAAAAACCCACGGGGTCTCTCAGGCCACGACGCTCCCACCGAACGGAAGTCAAAGTCTGTCTTCCGTTTCGTGCTATAACACCGGCTATAGCCACAACTGCCACGCCCGTCCTTCACGGCGCTCACTTCTCCTCCCTCTCGTCGCTTGTCGAAATTGCTTTTATTCCTGCTCCGGTGGCATGCAACGCCCTCTTATGGTTATTAAAACGAATATCAGATTCTTGAATGGCTAGTTTCTGAGGTTAAAAGCTCACCCCAATTGCTGTCTTATCAGGCGTCAACTAATAATGAATGATTAATATTTATATAACGGTAAGAGTACTGTTGATGACAAATCAGAAAAGCAAATCAGCTCTTAGGTAACAGTCTCAGTGACTGTTTATAGCCTCACTCTGAAGGGCCGGACATTCAAGGTTGCATTTTTATTTTTGATATCTGCTGTTTTAAAATTTGCATAATTTCATTATACCAGAATTGCCCTATGAACGCCGGTTTTGTAAATTCATCTGAATTTTGAATACTGTTGTCACCGACTGCTATACTATATACCTGTATACAAGAGTACTAAAAGATCTTAGACAAATAAAGTATACAATCGTTTTTACCTATCTAATTTAGGATTTTTGTGTGTGCAAAAATATCTCGATGAGTTTTGGAATCCCCGTTAATACTCCGAAAGTGACAATTTTGAAAACTTCGAAAAATATTTTCTGAGTTGAAGCTTTTCCTCTCTGTCTCGATCCCTCTCACTTATGGAATGAGCGCGTGACTGAACAATGAACATATGGAAAGGAAGACTCAATTC
This sequence comes from Macrobrachium rosenbergii, assembly GCF_040412425.1. Classification (NCBI taxonomy): domain Eukaryota; kingdom Metazoa; phylum Arthropoda; class Malacostraca; order Decapoda; family Palaemonidae; genus Macrobrachium; species Macrobrachium rosenbergii. The sequence continues at coordinate 47,808,562 of NC_089784.1, forward strand.
CTTTCCCTCAATTCCGCAGTTACCTTCTTTCTTCTTCTCATCTGAGTTTCAATATTCAGTTTCCAGATTCCTTATGTGAAGCTTTGTATTTCATTGTTAAGATGAAATGTTTTACTAAAAGGCATTTCTTTGTGGCGGTTATGAAGAAGAAGCATACTTGCAATTAAATGTTAAGCAGATATAGAGTATTACGTACAAATTCTCTTTTCAATCATAAGCTCTTATTTTCGTTCTGGAGGCGTGGCACAGAATTTCACAGCCTTCCGGTTTCTCAGCAAGTCTCTAGGTTTGAGACGGTTAACTCCAGAGTTAGGCGGATTTGTGGGCGGTAGATGGGGAATAACCCAATGACCTAGCAAACGGGACCGCCGAACTACAGCGCCCATTTGGCTGCGGGGTCACTCCCATCCCTGCGCCAAATATATGACTAAATTACTTCGGCCCCTCGAAGTAGGTTCCTTCACGTGGAAGGAACTTACGAAGAATAAGAGCCCGGACCCTGACGGATCACCTACAAACCTTTCGATTTAAATGGCGTGGATATTTTCACTTTCGTACAAATTTCTTGGACCTGGTAAATAGAAAAAGGTATCATAGCTGGGATT